>NC_056726.1:803504298-803664298 GCF_019279795.1 Protopterus annectens
TGGCTTCAATATTTGCCCTTTACAGTCACTACATGTATGCCTGCTTGGTGTCCTGACTGTAGTGTGCCGCTGTGGCTTTCCTATTTTCCATGTACATTCACACCTTGGAATGCTTGCTATATCTGCTAGGGTGTTACTGCATGCAGTGTGGTCTGTCCATGGTGTCTGCCTTGACATCTATTAGGGTATTTGAGTATGCTGCTGAGCAGGCCCCAGACACTCTCAGGTACATCTGTTATCTGCCTCATGGAATGGTACATATCAGTGGGGTACACCCATTAAATTGTCTGGTATGCTGCAGTTGTGTCAGTGGGATAGCATGAGCATATGTATTACTACACTTTTTCTGCCATGCAAGTGGTGCATACTTTCAGGACTTCATAGTTACCATTGCATGTGTTGTAACATCTTTCTGCCTACTGTTTGTACATTTCACATGGAGTCTGTGGGGCATTCCTGTAATTCAGTCACTGTTGCTATGTCTAGGCTCTTAACTATTCAAATATGGTGGTGTCAAACCTCTCATGTGTACAAATATTTGCAGGTCGTCCACATTTCTGCCTCATATTTTGGTCAATATCTCATGCACAGCTTTTTCTGGCAAATCACTCTGGCCTCAAGTCAGAATATAGTGACAAACATTTAAGTTTCAGACTTCATACCCTTCCAAACATCCCACAAAATGCAGAACCTGTTACTCTCTGAACTAAGTTTGTTTTAACATTATTTGTAATGTGTCCCTGGTTTTGGCCCTTTGCTCCACATATTTTATTACTTGGTCCGGATGTGTTCCTGTAACAGTTTGTGGGGTATGGGCAGTGATTATCCTGCTGTGAGTATGTGTGTGGCTTGCAAGGTGCTACAGTGACATTATTACCTACTAGCTACCAACTAGCATGGCTGTTTCTGTTCACACACTACTATCATATATATCCACTAGATTTGACAGTAAATATGCATGACATGCTTTGTGTACTACACATCCTATATTCCCTTTACATTCATTCCTACTATTACATGATATATTTATTTTAGAACAATGCTCTTGTATAACAGTCATGGCTTAGTGGTAAGTCATGCAGACTAGTGTTTCCAAGGTCCTGGGTTCGGGACTGACAGTGGGATTTTATTTTGCTTTTGAACTGACTACAGGACCTGTCAATCAGAGTGACTAAGGCACTTTTAAGCAGTTGTAACCGGGTTAGCGCTTGTTTGCGTGGAGCTCACACATGCGCACTGGCGTTCAGCTCCGCGCACACCCGCTTACAACCGCTTAAACATGCTTACTCGTGCGCACACCCGCGCTATTTTCTTTGAAAGAAATGAAAATGGGGAGAGAAGAAAGTGATGAAAAAGGGGTCACAAAGAGGGTAAGACAGTAGGGAAACAAGCTTGGGATTTGCAGGAGGGATGTAGGTAAGGCCCATAGCTGCCCATTTCTTCATCAGCAACAGCTGTGCATATGTATCTAATTTGGTGTGACATTTGAAACCTTCCACCCCTGAGAGAGGTGTCAGGACAACAATAATACTTGTTGTACAGCCAATTGTAATTGATAGTTTCCATGTCCAGCAGACATGTGTGCGGAATGGGCAGCTATGTATGGGGCATAATTTTTTGTGGGTACAGAGTGCCCTTTTTTTCTTTTTTTTTTTTTTCAGGTGAGAGTGGTATGTCAGGTGAAGGAAGTCGGTATAGCTGGGGAAGTAGGTTGGGTAGGTCAACAGACAAGACAAACAAGACGCATACAGGAGCGATGTATGACATGTGTGGGGGGTTTACACAATTGACGGGAACGGAGGTTTGGATATCCAGCGCCCATGAGCTCACAGATGGCAACAGTGGAACTGATATCCCCACCCATGGGCAGTTGCCACTGTTCCTTCACTGCCCAGGACAGGGCTGTGCTGGGGGCTGTGTAGGCTGGGCAACAGGCATGCCCGTAAGTAGTGCCACCTGTGCCTCAAGCTGGCGTAGGGGCCCAAGAACAGAGTCCTGGATCTCCCTACGCACCACAGTCCAGACGCTACGGAGGGTGAGTGGTGGTTCTCCTATGGCCACTCTTGCAGAGGGGGCACGGGCCCCATCCCCTGCAGTGCTTCCACCTGCAGGTGGCACAGGGCCACCGGAGGAGGGTCCAGACTGGGCACTAGTGCCAGGTGCACTCGCCAGCTGAGGTGGGAGAGGTGGGTCCGCTGGAACCCGCCTTCCCTGTCGTCCTATGTTTTGCATTATGTCATGACAGTTTGGGTTAGTAACATACAATACCATTCGCAATTAGTTGGAACAGCATGCATTAGTATTCCCATTAACCAAACACCCAGATATTCTCACCATTGAATAGCGAGCATAACACATGCATAATTTGAACAGCAATACACAGTCCAACAACATGCAGGATTGATTGATGGCAACAGGTCATCAGGTTTGGATGTATGAACAGGGCAGATGCATCAACATACATGCAAATATTTATGACCAAACAGGACAAATGTCCAGGGGTGTTAATTGTGATTGCACATACCAATTTCACGTGGAATGGATTATATGTGGTTATAGGGTGGGGTGAAGAAAATATTATTAACACCTTTGAATACCGATACATATGCTGTACATTTCTAATAGCTACAGATATATACACACTACTGTTCTAACTACAGTTTCCTATATGATAACTACTTCAATTTGGTTATAGGACTGTTACTGCTACATCAATATACATTTTATTGTTATTCATGCACGTTCATTTCTGGCTTTGTTCAGCTACATCATCCTGCTACATTTGCTTTATATAGCTATAGACAACTGTGGATGTTTGATATTTCAGACAATCATACTATCTGCATATTGCAGACTGAGAGCACCATATCCAGATTTTGGGATACACATTCCAGCTGCAGCAACACTTTGAACACATTTCGCAGTTTGGTTCTACTTGTCACATTCATTTCATTCTGTACTGACTGCAGTATACTTTATTCAGGGGCTATTACTACTTTATTGGTGGATTCATAACTCTTTCTCACACTCTCTCACTTGTTTTCATTTTACTATTCAGGATGGTACTTACTTCTAGGCTTTATTGACATGTTTTACCTGTAGTTATTACAATCCTTTCCAGCAGTCTCACTTCTGTCATGTTTCAGTATTTCAACAGGGATATATTTCACACATGTGATTTGCTCATCTTCTGCAGCTGTACTTTTCAGCCTGCTGCAGGTTGTGTACTATTATATTATAGGTGGGGCATCTTTATTTCAGACTTTATTTCAGATATTTTCATTTTTCTGTTTGGAATACAGACTGCAACACACTTTTGTAATCAAGCAATACTTGCAAACACTTTTACACTGTTACTTGCACATTTTATTACTTAGTGACTACACTGCACTCTTTTGCTAACTGTCATACTTTTATATTTCTTTACAGTTACTGGGAGTGGATTACTGACCTGCCTGGTGGCGCAACCCCACCAGCCTATCGCCATAGGCTCTGCGGTTCGCAGAACGGACATCTGCAGCTGTAATATAAATGAAGTAATATTGGAATACACATCTCCATAATATCAGCTAGTTAAATTTCTTACATACATAATTAAATGTAACTTACTCAGTAGTGGGGCGTTGGGCATTTGCCGGGCCTCCTGGATCCAAAGGTTCAATTGGTCCTGCTTGCGTCTCTTCAGGTCCGCATGGTGGTGACGGACCTGCTCACCAGTCATTGGAATCCCTGTGGCACTGGTCAGTGGCGGCTGGTGACTTCAAATCAAAGGGGGGCTGCAGGAGACAGCTGAATGGGTGGGGTCAAGGGGAATGGGGTGTGGCCAACTAGAAAGGGGAGGAGCTGTGCTCAAAACCACAAAAACTAACTTTAATTAAATACGCTGCTCTGGGTGGCAAACCATCATTATGAGAGTCCAATCAAGACAAAAATAAGTGTAGAAGAATAAAAATATTTCAATGCATTGGCTGCATGACAGCTTACTTAATATCTAGATGGAAACAAAAGGTTGTGAGGCATGAAAAAATAAATTACTTTTTAAATACATTACTGGAATGCCAGTCAAAATCAAATACAAGAAAAACCAGAAGCACTCAACTCAAACCACTTCTCCTTACACTGCAGTTCTAATTATAATTTATATTCAGCTTTATTAAAGTACCAAGTAACATGCTGAAAGTAGAAATCTCTGTGATGCCCCAACTTGTAAAAATGTTTCTTATCCAAAAAAGACCTGCTGCTTGACAACTATCTACTTGTTTCATGGGGAAAACATGTAAGTAAAAAATGAAAAGCAAACAAGAAACAAGCTCAAGATGCATTGCTTAAAGGATTACTGTACAGGTTATGGACCACACATGATTGGCATTCTGTTTAGTTTACGGGTAAAGTCTGTAGAGATGACTGGAAGTCTCCAACAAGTGTAATGAGCTTTTTAAAATAATGGAATCCTGTCCTTTAATACCCAAGGCTTATACATTATCTAGTCAAGTATTCTCTGCATGGCAACAACAGAAAGGCTTTCAATGTTGGCAATTCTTTAACAGTATGCTTATTAAAGCTTACTTGCATCTTATGATCTCAGACAAGCTTACATTATGGTCATTAAAGCATTGCTACTTAAACACAGAGCAACAGGCACTTTGAGTAATAAGCATAAACCAACAGTACAAAAATATGACAGAAACCAGACCTTTCTGCAAAATCAAGGACAGATGAAAAGCCACTGTAGTACTTGTGTCTACCTTGGATGGGGGGGGGGGGCACACTGCACATGTACACTGCATAACTACTCCTTGCCTTTCTTGGATACATCCAGAGTCAGTACATGGTGGAGTGGGGTGCAACAAGTATGTCACAATTTGAAATGTCTCTGGCTGACTGTGATGGCCCTGACACATGTGTCATACCTCTCAACCTCAGAGCAAGAAATCTGGACAAAGCCATACACAGAAGTGGGACAAATGCCCACAAATAAGGACAATTTTTAAATATTGCTCTAATAAACTTAGAAAGATAATAGAATAGGTCTTGCATTAGTATGACTTTTCTGAAGGGTATAAAATCTGAAACTCAAATGTCTGCCATTATTTTCTAACTTCAGTCTTTAGTGATTTGTCACTAATTTGCCAAAAACACAATTTTATGAAAAATGGACCAAATGTGATGCAAAAATATAAAATAGCCACACAATACAGCTGGGAACCTGTCAAACAAGGGACACTTTAATATTAGTACTGCTAACTTGAGCAGCTGACAAAATAAAAGAATCTACATGCATTTCAAGTAATCTATAACTTTGATTATTACAGTTATTTCTTAATTGTAAACCCTCCATGTTTTCTTCCAAAATTGCTATTTTGCGGAGGGATTATTAGGGGGAAGAGCAACATTTTAAGCCAAAATCGGAGACAGTTGAGAGGTTGGCTATGCCTAATTCTATAAAGCAATTTATTTGCATGTACCTCTCAACCTGTTAATGCAGTAAATCTGAACAAGGCCAAATATACTGGGGGAACATATAAACAGTATTAAAAATTGCTCTTGTATAAATTGAGACAGTTGATAGAATAGCAGCTCTTACTTTAGCATGCATTTTTCTGAAGGTTATGAAGTCTGAAACTCAGTGTATCATTATTTAGTGACTTAATTTCTAAATGATTTGCCAGAAAACTACAAATTTTATGAAGAACAAACCAAAAATAAGAAGCAAAAATCTATTCATTCTTTGAAAATCTGGACAGTTGGGAGGTATAGTTCAGATGGGCCTGTCTGAGTTTGCTGCCCTTTCCCCTTGACAAAATCACGGTTGAATGGAGCCTCTGCAGCCATTCCTACGAACCATTACTTGGCTATTTCACTCCATTTACCATAAACACTAATGTGCATACTGCTTTACTTGTATGATGAGTTGGACTTCATTTGAAAGTTTTATTTTGTATTTTACAGCACAAACACTAAGTCATCTACTAAACAAAGCAATGCAGTCTCACAATGAAAACTTAGCATTAAAACTTCTCTGCTCTTGAAACTCACATTCATTGAAACAGCATTGAAACCCACATTCAAAGAAAATACATTTTGCCAGTGGCAGATAAAGATTAATTTTGGGCTGTTTTCAAATCATAGGCCCCTTGCATATGAAACATACATGTGCTCTTTGATACACCTTCCTCATTGTACTAAATTATATTCCTTGTACAATATATTACAGTTGCTAGAGGGCGTTTTAAATTTGTTTTGAACATTTTTCCAGTAAACAATGAAAGAAAATGCATGCACCCATAATGACAAAACTGCCCAGTTCAGAACATTTATCATAAAAGTCTACTCAGACTTCCGCAGTCCACCATTATCAGTAAATATGCACAATTCTACAGTCCACCATTATCAGTAAATATGCACAATTCTACAGTCCATTATCAGTAAATATGCACAATTCTACAGTCCATTATCAGTAAATATGCACTATCTCTGAAGTAAAAGTCATCTAAATAATTCCACATTAAAAAAAATCTGTAACTAATGAAGAGGTTGCTGCTAGCAAACACCTTTATATTTCATGGTTTCATCGAAAAATAAAGTGCCTGTTGCCCCTCAGGAATAAATTGCCTATATTACATTAAAAAAATGATAAGCTAGTAATATTGCAAGAGGAAATGGATGGCAAACTGATAACGAACTCATAGTTAGTATCTTCACCAAGGAGAACATTCTCAGTACAGCAGCATCCACCCCTTGTGGGAGTAGAACCCACAGCCTTCTGCATCAAAGACAAGTACACAACTTGTGCTATTAACAAGGCAAACCAACTTCACTTAAGCAGCACTAAACTTCTGTTCCCTTGCAGCTCTCAGCTCCTTGTAAAATCTACTCAATACTCAACTTTGCAGCACAAGAAAACTGGAAAAAGCCAAAATGTATTGGGGGTCAAAGCCAAAAACCAGGGACACAAACATTGCTTGTATAATCTTGGAAAGTTGCTAGAACCATACATTTTACTGCCAAGCTCCCTGTGCAAAACAGAGCAACATACCACTACGCCAAATCAGCTGCTTTGTAAAAGAGGAAGACTGAAACTTAAATGGCTATCATTTAGTGAATTCAGTTCTCACCATAGCTGTCAACCTCTTAGTACAAAACACCTGGACAAACCCAGTAATGAGGGAATACAGCCCTCAAACAATCAGTGAATTCAGTTCTTGCCATAGCTGTCAACCTTAGCACAAAAGACCTGGACGAAGCCAATAATGAGAGAATGCAGTCCCAAAAATAGGGACAAATTTCAAATATTCATCTTATAAACTTAGAAAATTGCTAGAAAAGGTTGTTTTACGGTTGTGTTACTATGTATTTTCTGAAGAACATGAAGTCTGAAATTCAAATGCCTGTCAATTTTACTGCTGACAGAATAAAAACAATTTTCAGCAGAGACCCAGGGAGAAATACTGCAGACACATCTTTGTAAAATGACAGGGCACCAGAGCAAATCCACACAAACACAGGGAGGAGATGCAGACTCCACACAGAAGGCACCCCAGCCAAGAATCAAACCAGAAAACCTATAGCTGTGAGGCAACAATACTACCACTGAACCATCAAATATGCAAGGACTTAAACATTCAGAAACCTGAAGTCTGAAATTCAAATGCCTGTCAATTTTATTTAACATTTGTTAATCAGGACAGTCTGACTTGGGACAAAAAAAAATTCAGCAGAGGCCCAGGAAGAAATAATGCAGACATGTCTTTGTAACATGGGAGGACACAAAAGCAAACCCACACAAACACAGGGAGAAGATAAAGACCCCACAAAGAAGGCACCCCAGCCAAGAAGCAAACTTGAGAACCTGCAGCTGTGAGGCAACAATGCTACAACTGCCCCATCAAATATCAAGCAGTACAACATTTACAAACCACAGATATTATGAGGAACAGATCAGATCAAATATGAGGCAAAAATCTGCAATTTTTTTACAAATGGTGGTGGGTAGGGAACTCAAGTCTTTAACACCTGCATACAGGGTACAGGGTTCAAGCCTGAGTTATTCCCTACAACACCACCATGAGCACCTGGGGCATTTACACACACACACACACACACACACACACACACACACACACACACACACACACACACACACCTAACCAGTCCAGCATAATAACACACACACTTCCCTAACCAGTCCAGCATAATAACACACACACTTCCCTAACCAGTCCAGCATAATAACACACACACTTCCCTAACCAGTCCAGCATAATAACACACACACTTCCCTAACCAGTCCAGCATAATAACACAAACACTTCCCTAACCAGTCCAGCATAATAACACACACACTTCCCTAACCAGTCCAGCATAATAACACACACACTTCCCTAACCAGTCCAGCATAATAACACACACACTTCCCTAACCAGTCCAGCATAATAACACACACACTTCCCTAAGTCCAGCATAATAACACACACACTTCCCTAACCAGTCCAGCATAATAACACACACACTTCCCTAACCAGTCCAGCATAATAACACACACACTTCCCTAACCAGTCCAGCATAATAACACACACACTTCCTAACCAGTCCAGCATAATAACACACACACTTCCCTAACCAGTCCAGCATAATAACACACACACTTCCCTAACCAGTCCAGCATAAATTCAAATAGTAATAATTAACACACACACTACAAAGCATCACACACACACTTCCCTAACCAGTCCAGCATAATAACACACACACACTTCCCTAACCAGTTCAGCATAATAACACACACACTTCCCTAACCAGTCCAGCATAATAACACACACACTTCCCTAACCAGTCCAGCATAATAACACACACACACTTCCCTAACCAGTCCAGCATAATAACACACTTCCCTAACCAGTCCAGCATAATAACACACACACACTTCCCTAACCAGTCCAGCATAATAACACACACACACTTCCCTAACCAGTCCAGCATAATAACACACACACTTCTCTTAACCAGTCCAGCATAATAACACACACACTTCCCTAACCAGTCCAGCATAAATTCAAATAGTAATAATTAACACACACACACTTCCCTAACCAGTCCAGCATAAATTCAAATAGTAATAATTAACACACACACACACACTTCCCTAACCAGTCCAGCATAAATTCAAATAGTAATAATTAACAAACACTACAAAGCATCAGTCCAGTATAAATGCAAGCACTAGTAAAAAGCATGCATTCAAACAGTAATAAAATAATTAACACACTTACCTGTCCTGGCTGTCCATTCTCCATAATGTACATCCAAATGCCCGCGCAATAATCCAAAGACCCGCGAGATTCCCGAGATCCAAACCCTTCCCGACGACGAGAGACTGACTGCTGGTGTTGCAGTCTGGCCCCGATGCATTTTCCCAGCGAGTCTGTGCACTTTAAAAGTGCACAGATGTCTCCTCATGTTTCCCTAGCCGGACTGCCTGGAGCATGCGCAGTAGACTCGCAGTAGTCTGGACTACTACGCATGCGCGAAGTCCGCGAATTTTAAAACTTTTTTTTTTCTTTATTCTTTTTTTTTTTTAATTTCTTTTTAGTTCTTTTTGTTGAGGGGGCTGCAGTCTGGCAGTCCAATAGCACGGACCGCCCCTGGCACTGGTGAGATCATGAGCCAACCGGTCCCATGCCTCAGCCCTATATAC
The DNA here is from genome assembly GCF_019279795.1 of Protopterus annectens. Lineage (NCBI taxonomy): Eukaryota > Metazoa > Chordata > Ceratodontiformes > Protopteridae > Protopterus > Protopterus annectens. The sequence goes on from NC_056726.1 coordinate 803,513,993, forward strand.
TCCCCACAGGACCTGGCCCTGCATGAGTTGGGCCTCATGATTGTGGACTAGGAGCCAGACTAAGCATCTGGACTCCTCAACGCCCCACCTCTGTGCTCGAAAGCAGTTACCCTCACCTACTCCTGACATTCTGGCTGCAAGACAGTTCTACAATCATTTATGCTGTGTATTCCCGCCTATGGGGTTTATATATGCCGTTTTTCCCGCACTTATCTGTGATTGGCCATTTTGGAATTGTATCAACTTCACAAAACCTGCTTTGTCATGCTCCACTTTCTATTCATTCCTATATATTTGCTATTACTGCATTTCTAAGTACAGCTGCTGTGGCTTAGTGGTTCAGTACCTTGACGATAGTGTATGGTATCCTGGGTTCGAACCTGGCCACTGCTTTTTATATTTTATGACTGTCTAGACAGGCTAGGGGGTGTGTCTGTGTAAAGGCAGTTTTGTTACAGCTTGCTCAACGTTGCCCATCGGTTAGCTTGTTGGCACGGTGCACAGCTCCGCGCAAACGGGGTACGCTGGTTTACGCTTCATTTGGCTGTCAGCATGCATATTATGCTCAGCAAAGCTAGGGGCACACAGTTTCAGCATGTTAAACCACTGCTCAACTATGGGCACTCATTTTGCACCTGTTAAACCAATGCTCACATACGGGCACTCATTTTGCACCTGTTAAACCAATGCTCACATATGGGCAGATGCACTCACATTGTTAAACTGTAGCTCAGCTATTGGAACATCTCGCATTTTTTATTGTTTTGTTATCTCACATTTCTTCAAAATAAATAGACTATTTCATTACATTTTACGTAAAATATGATTTTATATGTGTACATATTTGTCAGGGACTTGTTTCGTGCTTATTTTACTAAAAATAAAATTTGATGTTGTGGGGGCTCGAACCATAGATGCCTGCTCTACAGCCGACGTCTCTACCGTTACGCTATTGCTTCTTGGCTTACTTTGCATATTTAGTTCTTATATGCTTTTCCTTTGACTGCTAACTGTGGCTAAGCTACGTACACGCCCGCGCAAACGAGCGCACTCACAGGCAAACATCTTTACGATTTAAAAAAATATATATAACATGTTCATTTATATATTTTATGTTCATAGTCTTTGGGGGTATGTGTTGTGTTTTGTTTATTCACATTTCCATGGCCTCTGTCGTGGGTGTTTACTTTGGGCACTTTTACTCTTCTGGGGGCGTGTCTGCTTGCAGGGCTCGGCCTACGGACACGCCCCCTACTGTCTTCCATGGACCGTGTTAGCCTTAGGTGTAATTTAGCATGCTCTCATGAATATGCAGAGCATGCTGACATCACTCCATTTAACTGCATCCTCCGTGTAAGAGTTATAACTCTTAGACGGAGGCTTCATGAATCCTGCCCAATGTTTTCAGTTTATTAGATACGTTTGTTATCAGTATATCTGTGTATTTTACCTTTGTCTGCATTATGCCAGACACCATGCTGTATCATTTTATGTAGATTGTTATTCTATAGAAATCATGTAAACTTATTTATGAAAGGACCTTTCTTGTTTAGAAAAATCAGTTTATGTTTCGCAGAATGTTGCCATGTGGCTTTTATAGTCTCGTACATCATACAGTCTGAAGAGAGAGGACTGGTATATAGTGTGGAAAATTAATTTTTGTATATCCTCCTTGGGAAATTTGAATAACTGATCAATCTGTGGCAGTATCAGAGGTGGAATTACTTTTGGCTACTAATATACAGGTTTGTTGCCCATTAATCTTTGATGACTATATGATGTGAGGTGATGTCCATGTAGAATTTTTTAACCGGCGTTCAGTTATGGTTTGACTCTTCGGTTGTGCAGAGTAATCCTTGCTTCAGTTTGAATTCATTTATTGTTAAGGCTGCAGCTGTTCATTTAAGCAATAGTAGGTCCTTATTTTATTACATTTTTGCATGGTTGGTGGAGAAAAACCTAACTTCAGCCACCATTCAGTCTTCTGGCTTCTGGTGCAGAGGGTTAAGGCTGTAAGGTGCAATTTTGGTGGTACAGGGCTTGATTCCCTCAGTCCTCATTTGCCTCATGAGTGACCTTGAGCAAGTCACTTCACCAGACAGTATAGTCATTATTGTGTTTGAGACTTATATTAATAAGAAATAATTTTAAAAAATAATGTCTAAATAGAATTAGAATGTTAGATTTTGATTATGTTAATGTAGTTATTACAGCACATATTATTGTCAAATCAGAAATTATTGCAGTTATTAAACTTACTGGATTTACGTAATGCTGTTTGTTTTAAGTTGCAGTAATTGTCACTTAAGTGTAACCATTTGATTAAGTGTCAGCAATAATGCTGTGAGATGAGTAACCATAACAAGAGTTGTTTGGCCGATGTAATTTAGTTTAGAGGTTTGTGTTTAATAAGTTAACAGTAGTGTCCTATATGGAAATGATGTGTGTTTTTGAATGTGTGGGCTTTATTTAGCCAGAGTAGGCATGGATAAACATTATATAACAGGGATGTGGTGAGGTGGTCGGAGAATGGGAATGGGGGAGTAAAGTGAACTACACCTCCAGCTCAGTAGAATTCCAACAGTCTGTACGCGTGCAGTTCTGAAGTCTCCAGACAGACTGACCCCTTAACAAAGGAAAATGTAAGCAGCGTGTTTTATTGAATAAAGCATTAGAACCAAAAATAAGAAATAAAAAGGTGAAATGTTCTCTACTAGCCTCTCCCACAAACAGCCAAAAGCAAAAGTCAATGAAAAAATAAATGTGAGTGAAATACCGGGACAGAGGTAACTCCACTAAGAGGAACACACTGCAGAGTAACAGTCCCAAGTACAAATGTGCAGCTTTTGTTGGAACTAAGTAAGTAAGTAAACTGCATCAGACTGTGCCTCTTATGGTGTTAGATACAGTCGCTACAATAAGCATGCACTATAATATTAGGGGGGTCTTCAGGAATTAGACTGCTGAGTTAGGATTCCTCAAGCAGTAGCTGCCGACTTGGATTGCTCTTTTCTATTAAATAAAGCAATAAAACAAGCTAGCCTAAATATTCAGGAACATGTAGTATCAGATAAGGGTGCTTGCATATGATAACCACCTATACTGTATCGCTATGTACATACATGGATTGGTGACACTGACCTACTGTAGTAAAGTAAGGTAATAGGTCAGAAGCATATGCAACTGTACAACAGGTACTCTGCTTAGTATATTACACTAACAGTATAATAACATTGTATGTGAAAGTCTATCTGTAGAAGACAGTAATATTCATTTAAAGCTTTATTGAATTACAGTAGCATACCAGCAGTACATGTGATCATCCACCTTGAGGGACTACAATACAATCTTATGGTAGACAGATGCTGCATAAGCAAAATGTTAAACAACGCAAATCATACACAGCAAAACAGCAAGCATCGGCAGACAGAAGAATATCACTGAATATCAGTAAGCATAATACTGACCTGAGTTTCAAAGAATACAAGCTCATAGTCTCAGACAAATTAATTGTACAATACAAAGAAACCTACTTGTATCTGTTCCACTTTACCTGCCATGTATTCCACACTACAGATATAAATGGATGATAAAGAGCACAGTAAAACAGGATAATATAAGAAAAGGAGAGAAGCAACTGGAGAACTCAGAAAATCATCAAGTATTTGTGAAGTGAGTATTCAAAGGAAGCTAGACAAATAAGGGACTAAATAATAGTAACCATTAGTGGAACATTGTGAGCTGAAAAAAACAACTGCTTTTGAGTATTACATAAGCAAACAATGAGGTCACAGCAATGTCTCATATTCGACTACATCTCCAGTTCAGCAAGAATCAATCAGTCTGAACATGTGTAGTTCTTAGGTTCCCAACCAGATTAGCAGTACAATAAATGCAAATGTAAATAATGCTCTTTACTGACTAAAACAGTAAAATCAGAAATAAAAAATAAAACAGGTAAAACTTACACTACACCTGCGTTTGTGCAGTAATGTAAAATAGTACTGTCCAGACACAGTAGTAGTGCAAGGTGGGGTGGTCAAAGGACCCATTTCAGCCATGACCCAGGTGCACAGCCCAGAGGCTGCTTACCACATATTGGTTAGCTATTGAACTTCCTCTATGACCCAATATGTGACCAAAGCAATAGACATAGGTAAAATTATATACATCGCTTACCTCATTGACACAATCTCCCCATCAAGCACTGTAGAAAAACTTAATAAACTAGGAATAGATACCTTTATCACCTACTGGTTTGCCAACTGAATCACAGATAGGATGAAAGAGATCTCTTCTATTTGACATCTACTTCTCAGAAGTAAAACCCAAACCAAAGGTCTCTGGGTAACTAAGTCTGCAGAGGACTGCAAGTTAGGAGCAGTGAGTGAATCCCCAAAAGACTTAAATATCCTACAGCAGGGCTTGTCCCAAATAAATAACTGATGCCAGACTCAGTGTTCTAAAGTTAAAGGCAAAAACTTGCATTATTGTTTCCTTTGGAAAGTCGACTCCCCTAGGAAACTACCACGTTGACAACACACCTCTAACAGTTAACCCAGGAGATCAGGATTTGGGAACTTATGCAGGCACTTTTGACCAGTGTATGCCCACTGTGGCAAGGAAGTCCTTCTATATGTGCAGCTGATAAACAAGGGATTGCTTCTGTATCCATAGAGTTAACGATGCCCCATTACTCAGCCCTCATTAGGCCATAAATTGAGAGTAATACCCTTTTTGGACAAATATAACAACTGGAACACCCATAGAGATACGTTATAAAAAGGACACAATGCCAAAACAATATGTCCTACAGGGATCGCCTCAAAGCCCTATGGATATATATGGTCCCTTGCAAACTACTAAGAGATGACATGTGTCTAGCATATAAGGCATCCTCCAATCCATTATTTATGGACTTACTTCACATCCACAGGTCAAATGATATCAGAAATACTGAATCCAGGGACCTAAACCTCTTCTGCAATATTAACAAAACAGTTTGAAGGGACAGGTATATCTTGCAGATGATACCACTGCCCTGGAACAGATAATACATCTGTGTAAAACAAATCTCATCCTTAACCACATTCATATGTAATTTGAATCAGTAGATGGGAAATAAGAAATTTATTCCAGGATCCTCTCTGTGAGACTAATTGACATGTTAGCCTATGCTTCCTAATATACACTATACAAAATAAACTAAAAATATGAAATGCTACTTAGTTACAAAATAAGCTACCCCCATTAGCTTGTAACTGACAATAGTATGGAGATCATGAGCTAATTTGATGTGGACATCACATAAATGTAATTTTCAGTTGTATTCTAGGAACGTACAAACAATATTGCATATTGGAGTGTTTCACTCAAACTGAGAGATGGCAAACTGCAAATGCACATCTTTATTTTGTGTCCCCTCATTCTTTTGTTACTGGTGCTGCTATCTTTTATCAACAATCCATCTGACTGGAGAACTTCTTAAGGTACCTATGCACTGCACTTTGCTCTAAATACTAGATTCAGCAAAAATATTTTTTTTCAATCAATCATCATTTCTTTATCAGTTCAACCATCTGCTTGGCTATTATTGTGCCTTTCAACTGTCCAGATTTTTGCCTCTTATTTTTGGTCTGTTCCTCAAAAATGTGCTTTTCTGACAAATCACTGAGGAATGACATCACCAAATAATGATACACATGGGGTTGCCACCTTTTCAAATGGCCAAAGAGGGACATTTTCGGTACAAACATCAGATTTTACAGGCCAACACATACCCACGGTCAGTACAAAGGACAGAACTTAACTTTTTTGCCTAAATAAAAGCTTACTCTTGTAGCATCTTAGTTGCTTATTCTGTTTCTTATAACATTTAGGTATTTTAGATACAGAATAACTGTTTTATGCAACTATTACATAAAATATAGAAAATAATGTCCTAAAATCTCAGGACATTTGCCATTTTTTTTATTTTTTGTCAGGACACAACTGCCCAAAGAGGGGCTGTCCCTCGCAAAGTGGGACAGGTGGTAACCCTAGATACACATTTGAGTTTCAGACCTCCTATCATTTAGAAAATGCATGCTAATACAAAACCGATTATTCTAGCAACTTTCTAATTTTTAAGAGCAAGGTTTAAAACCTGTCCCTAATTTTTGGCCTTTGTCTCCCCAATTATTTTATGCTTTGTCCAGATTTCTTGCACTGAGAAGTTGAGAGGTGTGGTGCTACGTATGTCCACTGCCATTGTTTATGATGAATGCTTTTAAAATAAATGTCAAATTCAGAAGGATAGTGTAAAATATTTCTATATTTTGGTAATGTTTCTGTTGATCATTAACTCCATTCTACAATTATACCATTGTTTCTGGTAACAGGTTTAGATTTTAGTATATGTTATATATAATTCTCCTGATGTAATAAGAACAATTACAGTTTTGGAAGTGACCTAACAGTGAGCTTAGAAAATTGTCTATTTTGTTAAAGTAGGATGAAAAACAGGTGACTGAGAATGTGCACACAGTCAACATCTCTGTTTTAGACGAGCAAAGCTTATATGTTCATAGGTCATTGCTAGACTAGCTGCCTCTGTGGGCTGTTTTAAGCCTAGTAAATTTCCCTTTCAAAGGTGAGAATCAAACCCTGTACTTGATGTAAACACTTTAACCATCACACCAACCCTCAAGCCATATGGTCATAATATATAAAATGATGCATTATGGCTATTACAAATGTTGTAGTCATAGTATGTAAAATGCTGCCGTATGGATATCACAAATGTTCTGCACTGAAATACATAGCAGAGCTCCTGGTGCTGTGCCAGAAAAGATGAAAACTTGTGGATATACTAATGCAGGAATAGTTATTATGACTCCTCGGTCAAGAAACAGTGTAGTTTGTATAGTATACTAATACAACACATTTCTGAGTATTTTATAATTTAAGCTGCCATGTAAGCAAGTAAAATTCTGGCCATAAAACTGATATACACCGTGGCCTTTTAGTAATATATTTTCTAGAAGCCCTTGCCCCTAAGCTGTGATAAATTCCTATAACTTTCACAGGATAAATTTGGAACACAGGAGCAAGGGAACAATATTAGGCAAGCAATCACAAGGACCATAATATGCATAGGCACATGCACCCTTAATCAGACCCTTTTCAAGCACATAATAGTGCTCACCTCCCAAATTGAGCAGAGCTGTACATGATAACCCTGGTGTAAATTTATATCTACCCATCCAGTCACCATTAAAGGTAGTCAAAGTAGTACTTTGTTTGTACTTTGACCTGTAGGGGTAACATATTCCATAGGTTGAGAATACATTGTTAGGAACCCATCTCTCCAATGAGTCTTGTTTAATTTTCGGTGTAGATTTATACCCCTAGTACTGGTGTTTGTAGAGCCATTTGTTGTACAAAGAAATTGGAGGGCAAATAGGATTACATGTTTCATGATTTGAAAACTGAGGCATGGATCACCTTGGAGCAGTTTGTAGGCTGCTGACCATGAGGAAAGTCATGCTAATCTGTTGGGATAGTTAAAGGATTTAAGGCCTTTAATTTTCTTGGATATATATCTCTGGGACCTTTCCAGCAATATGCTTAGATTTATAGACACCAAAGAGGGCCTTATATTTGATGACTGGTTTGATAAGGGAAGAGTACAGTGGTAGGGTGATTTTTCTGGATCTTAAAGATATTGACTTGGAAAATAACTTGGCCAGAGAGAAGGATTTCTTAACTGTTGTGGAAACATGATGATTGGATGAGAGTTGTCCACTTAAGTAACCAGGTCTCTTTTATGACCATAACTGAACAGGAGTATCGTTTATAACGTAAGAAGTAGGAGCAGCTTCTGCACTATATAAGAGTATAGTACACTGCAGTACAGTAGTCTGCACTTGTCAATGCTTGGCTGGATATTGATACCAACACCTTATCTGCTGTGTTGCGGCAGCTTTGCATTTTAAGGTGCTTGATCTTTTGTACTACCCTGTTTGCTGTCTGTAGTATTAGAGCTCCACTCCCGAGTACCCTCCCCCCAACACCGTAGTGTCTCGGTCTGAAAAGTAACCTGGAGTTGTGTTCCAGAAGGACAGGAGGTTGTGGGCACGGCCATAGCCAGATCATTGTTGCAATCCAAGTACAAGATAAAAATTGTAAGAAAAGCATGAGCTTGATATTGTGATATAGAAAGTATCTTCAGTCTCGCAGGTACTGAAATAGTATGTGGTGATGCAACAAGAGTATGTTCTTAAATAAAGTTCTTGTTTTACTAACTATCCTATATCCCCATCCTCACCTATGGTCACCAGATGCAAATACTAACTAAAATAAGAACTGCAAACACAAGTGATAGAAATTAAATAGCTCTGTAGGACTGTTAGGGAACAAGTGGAAAATGGTGTTTTCTGCAGAGATGTTAATCGGTAGCACACTTCCAGTATTCATTACTTTACCGGCATGAATTCTGATACTGTTCTTTAGGACTGAAGTGCTTATTTCAACACTTCTTATGTGGTATAAAACACACACCAAATATATGAAACAGTTTGCTACAATTTTTAAAAGTAAAAAGCTTTTTTTTTTTTGCAAGGGGGCATAAATGGACCTGGTTCTCCTTGAGTTAGAGGTAAGGTGAGCAGCAACAGATGGGAGACTAGAACTTTATTTTTATTTTTTTCTCCTCAACATAGTGTTAAGGACACCAAATCAGGGAGCAGCAGTAGGTGCTAAATGAGCCAACTACATCTCTGCTGTTATGCTTACCTTTTGAGATCTTTACCACAGTCATAATCATGTCATTAAAGTCCAAAAATAAAGTTAATTATAAATATCAGACAAATTCATTAGTGTAGCACGCTGGGGTATGTATCGTTAAATATGTTAATCTAGCTAAAAGGAGCTCTTTTCATGTGCTACACATCCTTGTACAAGCAACAGCAATAAAGACTTCATGGAGGCTGGAAGCACATCCATATTGTCAGTGTTTTTTTTTTTACTGAACACCCTGATGAACATCATTACGTATTGTCAGAAAATAAAAAAATATATTTACAGGTACTGAGGAACTATAGCAGAAATGTGGAGGTTTTAGAGATTCACCTGCTTAGCTTTGTTGTCAAAGCAGTGCAATCTGTATGAATGAAGGTCACCAAAGTGAGGCTGGATGAAAAGGAAGGCACAAAAACAATCTATGATGTGAACTTAGAACCATTAAGAAGATCGCAGAGGAGGTGTGCATGTGTTGATTGCTGATCAAACCATCTAAATGAAAACCAATACAGGGAGAGGACCCAGGTACCAGGAAGAAGCAGCAAGGCTCACAATGTCAAAAATTGTGCAGTGGCTTTAAACTCTAATACAATAAGAACTCATAAACAAAACAGAAAATGATGGAACATAAACACACTATGATAGGGGTTCCAACAGCATGGCACTCAAAAGCTACAAGCAGCATTTCACAAAAAAAAAAAAAAAAAATCCAGGCAGCTGACCACTAAGTAAAAAATTCCCCAAAACTAAAACACAGCAGGAAGGTCCCATTGCATATCTCCCAGTGCATCGAACTACGATCATACACAAAGTAATGTATTACCCAAAAAAGAAAAGCACAGGGTAGGGTCACAGCACTGTCTCTGTTGTCATACAGAATATTCTACACAAGAATTGTAGCAGGGGAACATATGGAAAAATAGTCCAGAAATGAAACAAACAATAAGAAGGGCTCGCAGCATGTCCCCATTTCTATAGGCACTGTTGCATGCAAAAATCTAGGCAGCTGACAGCAATATCTCCTGTAAATGCAAGAAGTATACAACATTCCTAAAGAAGAACCTGGGTACATTTATCTCCTACAAATATATCAGTAATTAGATGGCTTAGAATATCCTCTGTTGTTGTAGGTAATAAGGCATATTCCAAGTCAGGCAATTAAGTACAAATTAAATGTTCTCCTTAATAGGTAAAACAAGTAGATCTCACAGCACTTCACTGGACACTACTGACCGTACATCACAATACAACCCAGGAAGCAAGGCACAAAAGAAATATGGTAGCAAATGTGGATCATAGAAGTGAAGTCCAGCAACACATACCCATTCACTGCAGGCAGCAATAAACAGGAAATCTTGATACATAATAGATGCCATAAAAACACCCACAATCAGCAGACCAGGATGGCAGGTTAGTGCAGGACATATCCAACACTTTCCAGCACATGAAAAGAATAGGGTGTGCCAATTGGATGGTGTCATATAGTATATCCTATATTAAGCTAGTTCTAGTACAAGCATTCCCAAGTACTCAGGAAGACACACGAAACATGTCCACAGCCACATGTAATCAATACACAGGAGACATTTTGGTGGTAAAAACATATAAAGACCTCCAAGTGCATGGCTGCAATCAAAGTAGATTAGAAGTATATAAGGAGGCAGGTAGATAAACCAGCAGAAATTTTTCAAGAGCACACCTGCCCCATCAGCACAAACATTGACAGTTGTGCACAAATCTCATAGGTAACAATTCTAGATAGCAGGCACATGAAAAGGCACAAACAGATGGGGGTATAATCATTAAACAAAGCTCATTAAAGGAGGCAGGCTTCAGGAAATACAAAATCCCTTGTCCATGCACTTTTTGACAGATGGTAAAATAACACACATATACACAAACACACAAACATCCACACACATAGACCTCCAGGGCTCAAAAGAATAGAAGTAGTCCTTAACAGTACATGTTGAGGATGTAGACAGTCATGGAATACCATGACAATGGAAAGCTTTCAGGCAGGCCATGGAGGTCCATATCACAGAGATGGTCATTCAATCCACATTACGGATGACAACAGCAAAACACAGTCAATGTAGAGCACTGTGGAGGTAGTGAGATAACTTCTGTGGATCACAGATAAACACTATGATGTGCATGCAGTATTTGTATGGGTAAGAGGGTAATATGTCATCATAGAGACATATAATAAAACAGTAGGACTACATATAGGATCTACTACTGTTACATATTTCACAAGTCAGGTGTATGCACTGCCAAGGATATAGGGCAGCACATCCCTGTATTTAACTTTGTCTCCCAACACCATGCACACATGATCATATGCCATACCATGTACCTAAGGCATTTTGGGGAGGCTAAAAGACTATGTATGATGGCCTTATACATGGACTCACTATGGGTCTGCTACTGGCAGATGAATTAGATGAGCACAAGTAGGTCAAAGGATTTACTTAAGTAGATGGACCACAGGTGCAACTGCCACCCTTCTGCACTATTCTCCATGCATGAGAAGGAGGCTGCTGTCAGCTCAGCCACAGACCAGATCATAGGTGCAAAGTATTGGGCCAGCCAGTGTGTGGGAACCACATGGATGACATGCCTGCATAAGCATCCATAGATGCAGTTTTCACACAGCCATGAATACAGAGTATAACCTTCCTTAAACCATGCTTCTACAGTTGGTTGAAGGCCACTGCAACTTCCCCAGCACACAGTAACAGCAGGAAATATTTTACTTCTGTCTTAAACAACAGATACTCTGCATGCTTCAGATTCAGCCCCTATTTCTGCAACCTATATTATTGAACCTGTCCAAAATGGAATAGACAGCCATATGGCCTTGTATGGGGGAAAACAGAGTGAATAGGATTTACAAAATTATATTCAAACTCTGTGATGACAAACTGAGGTTACGTGACACCAACATTCTCTTCCACTGCCATAATAGTGTTAAATATCCTTTAATACCCCACCTGACACTTAATTGGTTTCAGGCAAAATGCAAGAGGTCCATACCTGTTTATGCCCTGTCACCCAAAACTAACATAGTATTCCCCTGTGTTGTCATTAAACTTATCCACTGCTGGCTATTGTCCAGTTTCCCTTCCATACCCTTTATGATCCCTTGCATAGGTGGTCCGGCTGAGCAGAAGCCAATTTTTAGTGGAGACCTGGGGAGAAAATCTCCATAATTAAAAATGACATACATGAAACTTAAATAGTTTACATAACTATACAAAGTGCTGTGAATGTAGTTTAAAATGTTGACATAATTATACAAACACTCATATACACAAGTGATTTAGAAAAATCGCAGATAGGTATATAAAATCCCAGTACAAATTCAGCAAAAAAAAAGAAAATGAACACTAGTTAGAGGTAGGATTAGGTCTTCAGAGGTAATATCCATGACATACATGAATTTAAGTTACTCAGGGGGCATGCCCGTCCTTTTTTGATGGTGATTCATTTGATGTAATGCCCTCTTTCAGGGAATATGCTGCACCATCTCCTTCACAGATGTTTCAGTGCACCACTGAAAAATAATCACTGCCACTTCACTGAAGGCAAATTTGTCTGCAATTTTCTTTTTTTCTAACTTCTTGGCTACCTTGATCTTTTCTTGTGCTGGTGGGTGGTGGTGAACAGTACTATTAATAAGTTATTAATGAGTCCATTGCCAGTCTTTGTAATCACTATCATTGCCTTTAATAAGTTATTAATGAGTTCATTGCCAGTCTTTGTAGCCACTACCATTGCCTGATCATGACAATCATCTATCATCTTCATTTTGCATAGCCAATAGGACCACCTGTTAACTTCTCCCTTCCTCTCTCCTTATAATACTTTTATGACTATCAATGACTATATGTGCTTCCTACACTGTGACAGTCACCATGTATTCCTGTCTTCCATCTTTTAGATCACTTCCCAAGTCAGACATCTTTACTACTGAGGCTCATAATAGACTGCTAATTTAATGCCTCTGTGCAGTGGCGGGGATGAGAAGCATGTTTCTTCACCAACCATTTAGTCAGCAGCGATGCTGTCAAAGGAGCAGAACAGGCTGTGCCACAGGGAAGTATAGACATGCTGATTTATGTATTCTACAGCTGCCTGTCATAGCAAACACTGCACAGTTCAGAGATCTTGCACCATGGGGAAAAATAGTTGAAGTAGCTTTGGATTCATAAATTTATTAGAAGTGGAATGGCCAGGAAAAATGAAAAGGTACAGTGTGCCATTTTTATGCTTGTCAATGAGGAATTCAAAATAGTTAATGACTTTATCTTTTAAAAAAAAAGAAAAAAAAAAGGATAAAGAAACATCAGAGAGAAAAATAGGAATAATTATGATCCTTGAAAAAATTGCTACGTATTCAGCATTTGTTGATACAAGAACAAAATGTCCGATAAAATGACTATAGATGCTTTTGTTACTGGGCTGAAGAATTAATTCAAAAACTGCAAATTTTGGAAACATGGTTCATTAATAAGAGACAAAATACTATGTGATACAAGAAATTATCAAAAATGATGCAGGCTGTTAAGAGAAGCAGACCCGACCTTAGCAAAAGCTGTGCATGTAAGCAAAACAAGTGAAATTTCAAATACACAATTAAAGGAATTGACTGAGGGAATTGTTCAGTGCAAGAGAAAATGTGTGTAAAAATGAGAAAAATAGTAAGAATGCATTGTAGCAGCAATGGAGACAAGAAAGGCAGCCATGCAGTGCACCTGATGCATCATTATTTACTGACATTATCATCATCAACTCCCTTTTTTCCAATTTTCTGTCGATTCAGTGCCACTCGCCTGCCTTTTCAACAGTCATGCCTGACTATTACAGGTCTTCTCTCACACAATCCATTCACCTCTTTGCTGGTTGCGCTCAATTACTATTGCATCTTCCTGCCTGCCACTAATCATCTTCACCAGATGTATCTCTTCCCTGCACATGTATCTGAACCATCATAATCCATTGTCTTTGACCTTCTATGTAATTGGAGCTACTTAGGTATCTGCTCTAATGTCCGCATTTCTTAATCTGCCCCACAGTGTGCATACTACCACCCATCTCAGGCACTTCATCTCCATCACCTCTAGCTTCCTCAACTGATCTGCCATTGTAGCCTAGGTTTCCATACCATGCAGTAGTCCTGGTTGTATTATTGTTTTATATACCTTGTTTTTCAGCTTGTTTTGTATTCTTCTGTCACTCACTACCACTAACACCCTGTGCAAGGTGGCTGTAGCCCCTCTGATTCTAGCTTTGACCTCCTCATTTAGACTTCCATTCTACTCAACCATCTCCCCAGGATACATGAAGCTGATATCCTGGTCCACTATTTTCCTTTCTATATCACTTCTCTGCTTATTCTGATTTCCACAGTTGCTGCCATTACAATTGTCTTACCTGTACACAGTTTTATCCTGTGTGCCTTCAGTTTTGCATTATATTCCCCTATAATTTACTGAAGTTCCTGTTCAGAGACTGTCTGTAATGTCACATCATCTGCATATAACAGCTTTGTTGATCTCTTCCATCCTGCCTGTTTGCTAATATAGTCCATTACCAGTATGAACAGCAGTGGGCTCAGAGCTGAACCATGATGCGCACCCACACCCACTGGGAACTCCTCTGTGAGACTGAATTTGTACTTGAGTTCTTGGGTCCTTGTACATAGCTTGCACTGATTCTATCAATATTTCAGGGACTTCAAATCAGTGTATGACTGCCCAAATCAGCTTTCTTGGGACCTTGCCATATACTTTTTCCAAATCTAGAAATGCCCATTTGGACTCCTTCTTTATCTTTAGTTTCCTATCATCTACATTGGGTCAGTTGTGTTGCATCCTGATCTAAATCTGAGCTGCTCATCTACCATTTTCTATTACTCTGATTATTCTTTTATCAATCACCATCTCCAGAACTTTCATACTGTGTGACATGAGTTTGATACCTCTGTACTGCCCATAGTTGTGAATATCCCATTTGTCCTTGTACACACTGGCAGTAAAATGCTTATTCTCCAGTCATCTGGGATATGTCTTTTTCTTCATACTGCTATGAGTACCCTCAGGAGCGATTTCTTCCCTGCCTTGCTCAGCATCTTGATCATGTCTGCTGTGACTACATCTGATCCTACTGCTTTCCCTGTCTTCATTTTTCTTAGTGCTGTTTTTTACTTCTTCTAGGGTGGGGTCCTTTTCTTTTTTCGTTGTAGCCAGTGACTGAGGTCATACATCTTCTGTGGAGTTTTTTTCATTCAGAAGCTGCTGGAAGTATTCCTTCCATCTGCCTTTGACTTCTTGTGGACTGGTAAGCAGGTTGTTGCTGCCATCCCTTACAGGTTCATAGGTTCATTGAAGGAGTCTGATGACTATCTTCTCTATTTGTATGTTTTTGCCTTGCAATCTGATAGGGTTTCTTTGTGCCAGCTGCTGTGTCCCTTTCAGAAGCTGGTAGAATACCTCTGATGCCTTGTTCTTTGCTATTGCAACTGCTCCCTTAGACTCTTTGTTACCCAACCTGTATTCCTTCCTAGTCTGGTCCTTCTTTTCTATTTCTCACTTTTTCATGTGCTCCTTTTTTTTTTTTTATTACTTTCTGAACTTTTGCATTCTACTACCTGCTTTCCTTATGTATCTTATTTCCATACCTGGCTCAGCTGCATATCTGTGCTATAGTCTTCACCCGTGCTGTTTTGAGGTGCTACATTCTTCTTCAACCCCACCTAGTCCCTCATTTTCCTGAAGTGTGAGTCTTTCCTTGAAATCATGTGCTTTCTCTCCAATCAACTTCTAGACCTTCAGTCTAGTCACTGTTGACCTTAGAGCCATCTCTGACCACTGCTTACAGCTGATTGTAACAACCAGTAGTTTGTGCTGTGAGCCAACTGTTTTACTGGGGATGACTTTGCAATCTGATTCTACCCCAATGCCCTTTGTTAGGAGTAAATTTACCCGAGTCACATGTAGGCCACTCTTGTATGTGATTTTGTGACCATCTGTCTTGCTGAAACATGTATTGGCCACCATCAAGCCATTTGCCAGATATAACTCTAGAATGGCCTCTCCTTCTTTATTCTTGTTGCTCCATCTGTGTGGACCCAGGCTGTCTTCATATCATGTTCCATATGTTCAGATATGTGCATCCAGGTTCCCAATTATAAACACCAACTCGTGTTGTCATGCTTTATCTAGTAGTTCCTGCAACTGCTGCCTGAATGCACTCTATTGCTCACTATCACAACCCTGCTGTGAGGCGTAGACTGAGTTTGTTTATGAATACTGTCCTATCCTCACACTGTAATCTGACTGCCATAAGTCTTTTTCTTATTAATGTCATGTGAACTGTACACTATTTTTGAAATATGCACTATTTGCATATTGCTATGAAAGACAATATACCCGACTTCTATATTTTCTATATTTTAAAAAGTACAGATTAGAATATGCATAGTATCATGTGAAATGCTACACAGTTACAGATAGACTATCACTGATTATAATTTTTAACAAATATTTATACTAGAGATCAAAAGTGTAGCAAGACCAGGGCTGTTAACATGCATAGAAACACTAAAAATATAAGGGGCAAAATGGATTCTCCTTATTAGAATGATTTCAGACACTATTTCTAATAAGGATCGGACAGAAAACATGTTTGTATCCTATGAGACATTGCAGGTGTATACTGAAAGTGTAGACAGAGGACACATAGGCAAAGGGTATTGCTTGCCTAGGAGAAGTAGTTAGAAACATAAACATTATGCTATTGTATTTTGCCCTTGCTTTTATTACATGTTCTGCAGCATTGTTTGTGTAAAGGAAAATTACAAAAGAGCAGAGCATGACAGCATCGTGAAATGTAACTGTCTAATCTGGAACTAGATGATGACTGTAATATTTTACTGTCTGTTTAGAGTGTGTGGATTATTATTGAAAAGAATATTCCAAACTTATCCTCCAGGTCTCCAGGTGCAACTAACACTAGGTAAGTCTGCAATCCAAATTGTAGGTTGATACAGATCCCCCACCATGTCTCAAGATTCTCACTACACCTTTCTAAATATACTGGAAAATATTAAGATACAACCAAACACCCTAATACTTGATGACTTCAGCTACCCTGCCATTAACTGGGAAAACTACTGGTGTACCAACACCTTTGCCCAATGGTTCTTGGAATTCATAAATTCCAACGCTCTGGATCAACTAATTCTTAGTCCCACCAGGGGCTCCAATATCCTATACCTGGTCATTACCAACATGGGAAATTAATGCTCCACACCTATGGTCACCCCCTCTTTGGTCAGGTCTGACCATTAGCTAATCGCCCTTGACATCCACATCCCACCCCCACCCCCCCAGTAAGGAAACCTCCATAAAAAAACTTCTCCAAAGCCAAATTCATGCTACTCAAGTCAGAAGTGACAAACTTCATGGCATTCATGCAGATGGGAATTGAAAGTCTGACTGCTGAATCCTACACTAAGGCACTGTACAAGCACATCCACTTGTGCATGAATCATGTCATCCCCAGTAGAACCAAGATGCTCTCCTTCAAAAAAAGTAAGCCAATCTGGTGGTCCCTTGCCATAAACAAACTTTACAACAAAAGGAATAAACTGTTGCAGAAAAGAGGAAAATCCCAGGGTGCAAAAAAAAACTCCCTTACCAGCCTCAGTAAGAAGCTGAGATCCCTCAGTAAGAATCTGAGATTCCCTCATAAAATTCTCCAAAGTTAGTTACAAAAATAAAATTGTCAAAGCTTCCAAAGACAACCACAAGACATTCTATACCCATGTCAATAATCTAAATGGCAATGCTCAGATCTGCTCTGAGCTACAACAGAATGGCATTAAATATACTCATCCCAAGGATATTGCCAATATCCTGGCAGATCGATTCAGTGCAAACTTCACCACCCTCTCACCCCCTAAAGGGTCCATCTCAATACCGAAAGATTGTCAAATTACAGTTATAACGGCCACACAGTTAAATAAAAAATGCACTCTCCAAAACTAAGAATACAGCATCCATGGGACCAGATGACATCCCAGGCTGTGTATTACATGAACTACAAAATGAACTGGCATCTCACCTAAGTGTCATGTTTAATCATATCCTCACCTCAGGCTTTGTGCCCACTGAGTGGCACACAGCTACAGTTATCCCACTCCACAAGGGGGAATCCACCTTGGATCTTGGGAACTACTGCCCCATCAGTTTGACGAGCCTGATCTGCAAGGCCATGGAATGTATTATCATGGAATTTATAAACAAAGACATTAGCAACCTTCAAACACTGGACCCCATGCAGTTTGGGTTCGTGAAGGGACGATCTTGTCACCTGAACCTGATTGACTTCTTTGAATCAGTCTCCAGGGCCATGGACCAGGGTAAGGTGGTCCACACAGACTATCTTGGACCTCGCCAAGGCCATCGACACCATCCCCCACTCTGGAATCATAGATAAACTTACTAGGCTGGACATTAATCCCTTCATCACTCGATGGGTTGCCAATTGGCTTACAGACAGAACCCACACTGTAAAATTAGCAGACTCCAAATCCAGCTCCAAACAAATGACAAGTGGAGTACCTCAGGGTTCAGTCCTGGGACTGCTCTTGTTTGGCATCTACTTTTCTGAAGTACAGGCCAACACTAAGTGACTCTGTCTTACAAAGTTCGCAGATGACTGCAAACTGGGAGCCATTATTGAATCCCCAAATTATGTGGACATTCTACAAAAGGGCCTTACAGAAACAGATGCTTGGTGCCAGAGCCATGGGCTCAAGCTCAATGCCAAGAAATGTGTAGTTATCCCCTTTGGGAAAAAAAGCATGTACCTGTGAATTACCACATAGGTGGCAGTACACTAAACACTGAAAGTGTGATAAGAGACTTAGGGACACAGGTGGACAGTGGTCTCACCTTTGATAACCACATAACCACAACAGTCAGGAAATCCTTCTATGTGGCACACCTCATCACTAAGGGCTTTTCATCCAGAAAAAAGGAGGTCATTGTCCCACTGTACTATTTCCTCGTTAGACCCATTATAGAATACAATGTCCCGATTGGTATGTACCTCTCAAGACATCTGCAACAACTGGAAAGGCTGCAGAAATACCTCACTAAAAGAATCACAGGCCTAAAGCAGATACTCTATGCTGATCATCTAAAAAACTCCACCTATACTCTGTCACATATCGTCTACTCAGGGGCGATCTCTTCTTAACATACAAGGCCATGTCAAACCCAGGGCTGCTGGACATGCTACACTTAAGAAATCCCAATCCCTCAAAGACACACTCTCCAGGGATCTAAACCTTGTCATCGCAATGAACAAAACATGCTGGAGGGATAGGTTCCTGACCCAGAGACTTCCCAGACTCTGGAGCAGACTACCCATACATGTCAAGCAGAGCACCTCTTTGGCCCTCTTCAAAAGGAACCTTAATGATTGGATGGGAGATAGGAAATTCTCCCCGGGATCATGTCAGTTGCCCTGCTAGACAGGGTTCCAGGGAAGTAAATACCATGGGAAGAAATAGCCAGGGAATTGTTATGCCTAGGCTTGTATAGGCCCTAGGGCCGATAGCCTAGTACCAACCTATGAACCAAAATGAGGCACATAAACTGACCCATGCTTTATTCAGTTAAATTAGTCTTTGTAGTCTGCTATGTTACATTTGACTCTGTTTACTCTCAATAGCTGTCAATACTATTCTGTCAAATAAGTTTCTTGTCACAAAATGCATTTATGTTTCAGTGGATTTACAACAGATAGGAAAAATGATTAAGAGAC
The DNA here is from genome assembly GCF_019279795.1 of Protopterus annectens. Classification (NCBI taxonomy): domain Eukaryota; kingdom Metazoa; phylum Chordata; order Ceratodontiformes; family Protopteridae; genus Protopterus; species Protopterus annectens. The sequence goes on from NC_056726.1 coordinate 803,533,616, forward strand.
TCCCTAGCAAAGATGAAAGGGGTGAATTCCCTGAGAGCAAGCAATTGCACAATCAGCACTTTAGTGTAAGCACTGATTGTCTTCTTGACCTTTTCCCTGCAGTAGCATTTTGTTTATAGGTAAACCCATTTAAAGCAGCCATGATCATCAATTGTGAATACAGCTGCTGAACTGATAAGGGCATTCAGCATGTTTTATGAACTGATAAACTGTTCAAACTTGACAAACCACCCGCTGGATATTTACTTGTAAAATATCACTTTTGAAGAATGACCACTATTTATATTTTTTTATTATGTATAGTTCTTGAAATAATAATTATTTGTTGTATGTCATTGTTTCTTGATTGTGCATTTAAAAGCTTAAGATGTATCATTAGCTACAGACAGGGTGGAAAGGGGTATAATTTTCCATAGCTGCTGTGAATTTAGATTAGCCTTTTAAATGTAACCTATATTTTAGCAACCAAATTATAACTGTTTTTGACATTACAGTTAAATAATAATATATAAGACATTTTAACAGCTTTTATATTAAACAACAAGTGCAAACTTCTAAATGTCTCCAGCCATTGTGCCCAGATTTGGTAGACTGAAAACATTAAGCACTAAATCAATTTGTAACAGTAAACCGAGATTTGCTAGTGTTGCATTTTAAGCATTAAGTTAGATTCGAAGGTAATATGACATTTTAACTGATAGGAGCACAGTGAAGGCAGAACAAAGAAACAGAATGTGGTATTACTAGATCACCAGATACCATGCATAATAAGCAGTAAAACAATGACATATATCTAGTCTGACAGATAGGATTATTACCCATAATGCATGTAGAATTATGGTGACTAAACATGAAGAAAATGTGCATGAGTGTGTCTCTGTATTTGTGCGTGTGTATGCATGTATGCATGCATGCGTGTGTGCTGCCGTGTTTAATCTGAGACTAGAAAGTGAAAAGTACTTTCTCCCACATCTTCTGGTTTGTATACTCATTGAAACATTTGTAGAAAGCATTTCATCATGGCACAGGGAGGCTATTATTATTGCATACATGACGGCACAGTGTCATAGATACCACATCTCTAATACACAACTTTTAATATGAAAAGGCTATTCCTATCTGTCTCGTGTGTCAGAGTTTCATCAATTCTGGCTCTTAAACTTGTCTTTATGTCACCAAAACTATTACACAATGTCAGTCAAATTCAGCTTAAAAAGTGCTGGTTCATGATGAAGTTTGTGCTTTTTTCTGAAGCTGAGCTTGTATTCTTGTGCCATGGCATATACAAAGTTCAAGAATCTAAAGTTCTTTTTTTCTTTTTGCTGAAGGTTGTTATTAAGCATTAGCCAAGTTCAATGTTTTGTCAACAGATTGAACAACTTATTGCAACACTGGCATCATTTCATAGTCTGCTGAGCTCTAGACCATCAGTTTACAAAAAATCAGAGTGCCAATTTTTTCCTATATGGACTTTGCACTCAACTGCAAAGAACTAGTGTGTTTGGCCATTTAAAGTACACCACCTTGTCGTTGTATCCCACCAGACGAAATGACTGCAATTCCCCACTAATAAAACTGTTACAAAAGGAGCTAAGTGAAGCATCAGAGGTCTGCTTTACTTGCACTTTGTCTCCAACTGTAGAGAACCTCTCACAGTAAATCAGAATCTTAGACTGGAATTTGGGGATCCCACTCAGTATATTAATGGAGGAGAGAGCCCAGGTGAGCCTGGCAAGACAGAGCACAGACATAATATAAAACATCCGTGGATGTTTGTAAATACATTTAGATTATACAAATGAATAAAAATCCTAAGAAACAGTAAACAATTGAGACTAAATTTCAAAAAAATCTAAGTTACTATGTAACCTGGGCAGTTTAGAGCAGAAGACAGAAGATTAAGGCTATGTTATGCACTTTGAAGAACCTCATCTAGAAACTTATTCTTGATTACTGCCACAGAGAGAAATCCACATGAGCACAGGCACTGACTGAGGTGCTCTGCATGTGTATAGTCAGTCTACAAAGAGTGTGGATGTGTATACTCACTCTACAAAGGGAGTGCAGATGGGGACTATATTATCTAATCGACCGTTTAGCTTGCCGAACGCCTAAACTTCGACAGCTAAGGGTTGAAAATTTACAATGACGAATGGCCAGTTAAGCGAATTCTTTCATTGGGAAATAATTTTCTTGGCCATAACACACTAACATAAACTTCCAAGCTATAAAAAAGTGGGTGCTTCACCCCCACACACACCCATAACTAAATATACCATCTCCAAGATCTCTCTACATTGGGGAAAGGGCAAATTCCCGATAATGGCCAAGCAAATTCTTTCCTCAATGAAAGAGTTTGCTTACCTAGCCATTCAACATTGTAAGTTTTCAACCCTTAGCTGTCAACATTTAGGTATTCAACAAGCTAAGTGGTCGATTAGATAATATAGACCTGTGCAGGTGTATACTCACTCTACAAAAGGTGTGCATGTGTATACTCACTCTACAAAGGGGTACACACTTCTCTTTTACAGAGCTTTGTGTGCTGTTCAGTGCATGTAATATCCCCTCTTTAGGTTAAACCATTAACTTATAACACCTGTGTGATGTGGAAGGTCACACCTCTAGCAGCCTACATACATCCTTACATTCCAAAGCATTTTCTGGGAAATCAACTTCAAAAGCATAATAGAAAGCAAATGTAAATATTTTGTGAACAATAAAAGTTATTACTAAGGTTCGAACAGAAATGTCATCAATAAAAAGTCTTGTTTGCATTGATAATGGTACAGTCATAGGGGGTAATTCAATAAACCCTACACAGAGCGATTCTCCCTGTAGAAATAGTGCTGTGGCCTGAACACAAAATCAGGATGCCGAGTGATCCAGGAAACAAGGCTGGAGGTGTGCACGAGCCTCCCAGCACTGTACAGACATGGATGCAATCACGGAATAGAAATCACCTCATTTGCTGGTGAAAAACATGCAAATGAGGTGATTTTGCAATCCAGGAAGCAGACAGGCATCAGCGTAAGAACCGTGTCTGCAGGAAACATGTACACAGTTACTTGCCATGTACCAGAATGTAAAAATAAAAAAGGGGCCATGACAACTCAGATAAAAAGTATGCATTAGGTGCAGTAGGCATGCCAATGGCCAAAACTATGGCCATTGACATTTACAAGTGATCCAATTAATAAAAAAAATTTTTTTTTTTTAACACAGATGTCATGTTTAAGCAATGCGCAAACATAATAGGTTGTAAAATAAAACTCAACATAGTAAAATATGAGATATAAACCTATATTAAAGTTTCACATTATACTGGCCAGCATGCAGAGTCATACAATAGCAGGTTATTGTGGTTGCTAAGGACATAGGCTCTGGTGTAGTGCAGTAACTAAGATATACGCAATTAGGTCTATGTAAATAAGCTAATTTTATTGAATAGCAAAATGGGCCACCGTGTCTGCAGGTACCTAACTGGGTAAGGGCTACAATGTAGTAGTGTAGGCAGTAGAGGCACCTGACATGAAAAGGGTGTGTGTCATGGTTTGTGTAAGCACATTGGAGCTCAGCAGTGGGTGTGGCTGATGCTGCTAAGCTGTGCTTAGCTGGTTAAAGAAAAGCTAAGCATGCCCGTGCGCAGGAGAGGGTCAAATCTGCTTAGGAATGTTTACACTGAAGCTGCGGGTTTTCATGGCAGGATGTGGGGCTTAGACGTGGAGGAAACAGAAAAAAACAAAAATAAAAGAAAACAGCTTAGAAAAGCCAATCAACTATAAATGACTAATAAGCTCTCTGCCACTCACACTGGCCCATTCAATCCAATAAATAATGTAGCTGGCAGGTGGAATGTATCATAGTCAGCCAATCACACAGGCTGTATACCAGTATAAAATATGCAGACACCCTTCAATCTGATTTTCTCACATACTCTTCACCATTAGAGTACACACTTGGGAATTTTAAATGACAAAATGATAGGGGCTGCTGCTGCTTTGCTACATCTCTATGTGCTACAGGCTGAGGTCAGTGATGATGATGATGATGCTGACAACCAGCCCAGACTGAGGAGGAGACGAGTGTTCAGACCCAGGGTAACCTTTCAGGGGCTACATGAGCTGAAGATAGTAGAGTGCTACAGGGTGGACAGGGACATAATTCAGCAACTCACTGAGCTCTGCTGCCCCCACCTCAGACCCAGAGCCAACAGAGGGGAACCCATCCCAGTGGAAACAAAGGTATGTGTAGCCTTAACAATACTAGCTACAGGTACTTTCCAAAGACCTACTGGGGACATCATGGGTGTCTCACAAACATCTGCATCCAGGGAACTCCATCAGTTACTGGATGTCATGTTAACACATGCCAGTGAGCACATTTATTTCCCTAACACCCTGAAGAAAGGACCACCAATATGTGACTCTTCCACCATGTAACACACTATCCAAAGATACTGGGTTCCATAGACTGCACTCATGTCCACATCAACCGCAAGGGGTATCACTACATCAACTGCCAGGTTGTGTGTAATGTTCAAGGCATTATCATCAATGTGTGTGCTGGCAGCCCTGGCAGTTATCACGATTGCCACATCTGGCATGCATCACAGCTGTACCAGGCATTTGCCAGGGGGGACATCCCGTACGGCCATCTAGTGGGGGATGCTGGCTACGCACTGGAGCCGTGAATGATGACACTCATCAGAAATGCAAACACACACACTGAAGAATGCCATAATGAGGCACACACACAAACTAGGAACATTGTAAAGCATGTGTTTGGGCTGCTCATGTCATGGTTCCGCTGCCTTGACATATCTGGTGGCACCTCACAGTACTCTCCAGCCACATGTGCACACATGTTCATAGTATCTGCCATGCTACACAATATGATCCTGCAAAAACAGCTGTGGAAGGAACATCACAGGGAAAGGACACACAGCCCCCTAGGGACCTACAAATAGTGGGCTAATAGAACAGATGCCTGCATGTCAATGGTGGAGTCCCCTACATACCTCGACATCTGGACAAAGACAAAAAGAAATGTGAGGCAAAGGCCCAAACACAGGGACAGGTTTTAAGTAGAGTTTCAAACTTAGAAAGTGGATAGAATAACAGCATTTGCATTACCAAGAAGTTAAGGGGGAGGGTATGAAGTCTGAAACCCAAATGTCTGTAATTACTTTTTGACTTTATTCTTCATCAATATGCCATTAATGTCCAAGAAAACCACACTTGTATTACAAATGGACCCAAAATAGGAGGCAAACATCTGGACATTCTGAGAAAATCTGTACAGTTGAGAAGTATGGGCCACTACCCCCCGACACACCCATGTTCCCATACAACTGCAATAACATCTATGTTTGTAAGCTAATAGCAGCAGATCACACATTCCCAGGCCTGTTCTAATCAATTTGCTAACATTTTCCAGTTCCACAATATGCAGGGGTCAAGGTGCTATGCATGTGTGGTAATAATGTCAAGAATTAGGTGGCTGTCATGTCTCACTGGTCCAAGTGCATTACCTTGGTTGATAGGGTCCATGGTTTGAGACTGGCCATGCTCACTATTTTGTATGTCAGCTACACCTATGGTAGGAGTCACACAGACTCTCCAGATGTCACTATTTGTTACAGCATGGAAAGCTGAACAATGGAGGGACAGGGGGCCACACATATGGACAGTACACAGCCCTGACTAACGTAGAAGGTGCCTACTACAACAGCAGGTTGGGAAAAGTCAGTGTTGTGCCAGGATATAAAGGCTGCCATGTAACTCTGATAGTACTGACAGCAAGTCAATGGGCAACATCCATATCCCATGAATGTCAGCCTTTTACAAAATGTCCGCACGAATGCCTCATATACTGTTCTGTTTGTCATAACATTGCATTTGTCTAGAAAACTATTGGCAAACCAATAAAGGTTGATGTGAAAACATCAATGAGACACAGTTGAGATGTAGACTCCACAACCATATGAAAATGCAAGCTAATACAAACACATTCTCCCAAGTGTCTAAGTCTGGAAGAGCAATATTAAGATCCTGTACCCATGTTTGGGCCTGTGCGTCTGACTGTTATATATGGCCCACCCAGATGTCTGGCCATAACAGGTAGAGAGCAATTGTCAACATGTAGCCTTATAATAACAGCGCAACACAAACTGTCTGAGGACAAGGGAAGATGTATGGGGCATAATGCTAGGCAACCTGCAGCTACAGTCAGAGGTCTGAACCCTGCAACCTTTTGTGTGGTGTTACGTCTACCCCACTCACACCACAACTACAGCTACATAAGAGTAGCAACTGTGGATAAAGCCTGCAACTGGAGCAGAGCAGTGCAAAAGCCCACATATAAGGGGAAGGAGGAATCACTGGCCAGACAAATGTGCAATTTGCACACTAGAACAATTTTTGCACTAGTATGGGTTCCCTGCAGTGTATGGAGTCAGTACACAAATGTCTATCAGCGGGTCCTCACATTAAGTTATACAGATCTGCCACTGATATACCAGGAAATCACATATATTATTGCAAAACTCTGCTCAGTACACTAAACTCTGTACCCACACTAGAAATGACTCAGCTAAGAAGGATAACACACAGCCAGGAGATCCTTCATCCAGTACATCAGTCAGGTGATGGACTGTTTACACAGCTGCATCAGCCAATTGGCTCTAGCAAACAAAACCCGGATTGGAGTATAGGTTGGTCTGTCCTGGAGCCCCAGTGTTACTACTGATGCTCATAATAGGCATGCTCCTACACTTAGCTTTTTGCAGCCCATATCTGAACACACATCCGACTATAGAACTGGGATGTTCATATATCCCTGTGCAGACAGACAGATATGCACACCCAAACTGGCTCTCCCCACTCCCATGATACATGATTACCCCCATCTATCTGTATGTGGTACATATAGGATATATCTGGATCTTTTACATCTGATATTCATACAATATATAGGTAACATATACAAATGCCATTAAAAGAGAAGTGGAGACAGGGGAAGACAGAGAGGGACAGAGAGAGAGAGAGAGACAGACAGAGAAAGATTCTGCAAGCCATAGAGTGATGTAGTGCTGCAGCCAAAAGCAAACTAAGTGTTACCAGTGGCATGTGCAAATACCATGGTCAGCTCCATTGTGTAATAGGAGGTAGTAGTTGTGATCCCACATCAGCCACTTTGTGTGTGTATGTATGTATAACTATATCCCCTTGTGGATGTGTGTATTTTCTGCTTATGTGTGTGTAATGGTAATACACTTTGAGGCCTGTTCCACCCTGTAAACCCACCATTGCCTTACTTTACAGGGCCTGATGTTATCCACCTTAGAAGCACTGTTGGCCAGTCTCCAGGTATATAATCTCTGTGGCACACGTGATAAGTACATAGCCCTATAGTACATGCAACTAGACATGTAGGAGTTCTCATCCAAGCAACGGTAAATGTGTGGGCATGTATATAGAAATATATCTCCATAGGGCTGTGTGCATTCCCTGAGTGTAATGGTAATATATTTTGAGGCCTGTTCCACCCTGTAGGATCATAGGATCATAGGACATTAATAGGCTATTGGCCCTGAGGCCCTTACAAGCCTAGCCAAGAATTTAGCCCATGTTCCAACAAGTCAGCACCCTATGCCACTGTCCAGCAGAGACAAAGGTGGAATCCCATGGGTGTATTTTCTGTTCCCCATCCAGTTATCCAGATTGTGCTTAAAAAGATTTAATGAGGTACCCTGCTTTAAGTGGGAGTCTATTCCACAAAAAGGGTAATCTCTAATATGTTCTGCTAGCAACTCATATTGATATCACACACACCTGGTTGAGGTCACGTGTGTGGGTTACTCAAGTGGAGGTTAACTTGTGGATATGCAGCAGGACCATAAGGGCGGGGTCTGACATTGCTTTGTATGCCAGAAGATCATCTCTGATGAGTCTGTAGGAGACTGAGTAGAGGGACAGGGATTTTAGCCTATGTGTGGATGCTGGATATTTCAAGCCCTGGGTTCTACGGGTGAAGAACCTCTGTGGTCTCCCCAGCTGCTGCATGTTCTTTGTGAGGTATATGCTGAAAGGGGAATTGTACTGAATAATGGTTGTTATAAGTGAAGAATACAGGAATATTATGATCACCTTGTCCCTGGATGAGATACCCCTACAAATGGGGTGGGCCATGTAGAAAGCTGTCCACACAATGGAGGCAATATGGTGGTCAAAAGTTAGTCTGCTATCAACCTGGGTGCCCAAGTCCCTCATGACTGATTGTGCCTTATTATCAATGTGATACTTTGTGGGGAAGTCACTCTTCCCAAAAGGGAGGAGGATGATGCATGTTTTGGCATTCATTTCGAGGCCATGTTTCTGGCACCAGTCATATGTTGTGTGAGACCCTCTTGGAAGATGTCCACATCACTAGGGGAATTGATGATAGCACCCAGCTTGCTGTCATCTGCAAACTTGGTCAGCCATAGCCCACTAGATTTGGACTGCACCTCTGAGAACTATATCCCAAACAGCAGAGACCCCAAGTCCGATCCCTGGGGTACACCACTTGTTACAGGTCTACTACTTGAGGTGGCTTCCCCTATTTTGACTAGGTGGGTTCTATCAATGAGCCAGTGTGCTACCCATCTGGTAACACATGGACTGATGCTCAGTTCACAGAGTTTATCTATCATACCTGAGTGAGGACTGAGGAATAGTATTGAAGGCCTTGGCTAGGTCAAGGTAGGTGGTGTGCACTGTCTTTCCCTTGTCTATGGCCTTGGTGACTGTCTCACAGAAGTCAACCAAATTTAACAGCCATGACCACCCCTTGACAAAACCAAGCTGTGTGGAATCAAGTGTCTGGAGGTTGCAAATGTTCTTGTTAATGAGGTCCATTTTAATCCTCCCCTGTATGTGGTGTCCTTGACCACCAGTTCTGAGCAGATCTGGGTACTTCCCTTAAGATTATGGACATATGTGAAGAAAGCCTTAGGCCTGTCTTTAGCAGATGTGGCCAGTTTGGACTTGAAGTTTGCTGTGGAGGATTGCAGTAGTTCTCTTATTTGCTTGTTCAGGCTAAGGACAGAATGCTTCCAATTAAACACCTGCTCTCTCTTGGTCCTGGACAGCAAGTTTTGTCTTTCAATATAGCATTTATTTATTGTACATGCCCACCAGACAGGTTTACTCTTCCTTGAGGAGGAGGATTTTGTCCTGTCTGGTATTCCTGATACCATGCAGCTAACTACATGCTCATATAGTACCTAGTTGTAGGTTTGAACATATGTGCCAGTTCCTATTGAGGGGAAGGGGCTGCAAAGCTATTTATACCTTTCCTCAGGAGGTTGTAATTAGCTTTGAAGAAGTTTTTTGTTTGACCCTAGCTAGGGGGGACCAGGAGAGTTGGTGACTTCAAAAGTGACTGCTTTGTGGTTGGATTTTACGGGGGAGGATGACACCATAGGGATGCTGCAGTGGTTACTCACACTGGTTAATACCAAGTCTAAGATATTTGCACCTCTTGTGAGGGTGTCAAACAACTGGTCCAAGGTGTTTGCAATGACAAAATCAAGGAATTTCTGGCCATTTGTGTTTTGGCAAGAGTATTACCACCAATCTATGGTTGGATAGCTAAACTCACCCAGGGTCAGGGTAAAGGGTTGAATCTTCATAGATTCAAAGAGGTCCAGATAAGTGGAGTGGGCATCTTGACTCAGAGTTTGAGACCTGTAGCTAGCTATGATTTTAATAGGGGTTTTGTCAATTGTTTACTGTACCTGGAGTGTTTCCTGTGCATCATACTGTTTGACCAGCCTAGAGGTGTATATGACTTTTATATATATTGTAACTCCACCTCCTTTTGTTTTGCTAACCACAGTTTGGGGTCTGAGTGAATGATAGTATGAGTATCCTAGTATGGCTGTGATTCTCTCTGCAACTTTGACCAAGTTCCTGTGACTGGACAAATGTCAGCCTCTTCCAGGGTTAAGAATGTGTAAACTCCCTATTGCCCTACTTTACAAGGCCTGTGATGCCATTCAACTTAGAAGGACCTTTGGAAACTCTTCAGTCATATAAGCTCTCTGGCCCATGTGATAAGGGCATAGCACTATAGTACATACAACTAGATAGGTAGGGGTTCTAATCTCAGTACTGGCAACTGTATGTGTTTCTAGGTTAAAGCATTTTGAGGCCTTTTCCACACAGTAAATCTCACATTGCCCTACTTTACAAGGCCTGCAGATGTCATTCTCCTTAAAAGCAATGTTGAACAGTCTGTAGGCATGTAATCTCTGTTGTGCATGTGATAACAGCATAGCACTGTAGTACAGAAAATTAGATAGGTAAGGTTTCTAATCCCAATACTGGCAACTGTGTGTGTGTGTGTGTGTGTGTGTGTGTGTGTGTGTGTGTGTGTGTGTGTGTGTGTGTGTGTGAGTGTGAAGCATATCTGTGTGTGTGTGTGTTGGCTCATACCATTTTGAGGCCTGTTCTACACTGTTGATGCCCCCATTGCATTACTTTACAGGGCCTATTCATGTCACCCACCTTAGAGCCACTGTTGGACACTTTCTGTATGAGCTCTGTGGTGCATGCGATAAGTAGATAGTACATACAACTAGGTGGGTAGGGGTATGAATCTTAATGCAGCCAACTGCAGTACTGTATGTGTTTGTGTATGAAGCACATCCCCTGAGGCTGGTGTGTGTGCTGGTTATATCATTTAAGGTCTGTTGACCCCCTCCCCATATCATTACTTTAAAGGGCCTGTTGATGTTATCCACCTTACATGCAAGTCTACAGGCCATGCCACTCATCTGTACATATGTATGAAAAATGTGCAGATGTTTGCAACATATATGTGGTCTGTGTCTCATAACAATGGGGTTTTATGTCACATTAGTGGCAAATCTGTGTGGGTTCACATAACAAATAGTGACAGACATGTCAGCTTCAGATGTCATACCCTTCTGAAATGTCATGCTGATGGAAAACCTGTTACCCTATCACTTGTCTAGCTTTCTAAGAACAATATGTGAGAAGTGCCCATATTTTGGGGGTTTCTCCCACTATTCATGAAGGCATTCCCAAGACTGATTGCTGTAAAAGGTTGCGAGTTATGTCCCCAGGACATAATGTCCGATATGTACATGCAATATGTATGTAGTAGTATAGTACATACATATTGCATGTACATGCAATATGTATGTAGTAGTATAGTACATACAAGTAGATAGGTAGGGGTTCTAATTTGAGTATTTTCAACTGTGTGAGTGTGTTTCTGTAGGCATATATCCTGTGGCTGTATTGCCTGTGTGTATGCAATGTTTATACCATTTTTGTGCCTGTTTCACCCTGTTAACTCCGAATTGCCAACCTACTCAGAGTCCCTACATATGTCATCCACCTTAGATGCACAATTACACATGTTATGACACAAAGGCACTGTGGCATGTACAATAGTCATGTCAATCTGTATTGTACATAACAAGATAGGTAGGTGTTCTAATCTGAAAACTGTCAACTCTGTGTGCATGTGTGTTTCAATGCATGTCCCCATGCAGCAGTGTGTGTGTGTCTGAGATGGCTGTAGCATCTTAAGGGTCTGTTAACCCCCATTGGAAATCCTAACAGCCCCTGCAATTGTCACCCACCTGAATAGTAGTGTCAGACACTGCAAAACTGTAGTACTCTGAGATGCTTGTGTTATGTATATAGCACTATCGTATGTAAAACTAGGCAGGTAGAAGTTCTGCTGTCAACAAGGGCAGATCATGAGTGGGTGTTTTTGTGTGTATGTATGCATGTATATCCCCTTTCAGAAGTCTAACTGTGTCATGGCCACCAGCATACCTCTTAACCCCAAACAGAAAGACATCTGGTTAAAGCCATACAGAAAAGTGGGGCAAAGTCCAAATATTGAGCACAACCTTCACATATTGCTGTGACACATATAGAAAGTATACACCAGAACAGGTTGTGCATTTGAATGCATTTTCCAAAGGGTATGACAAGTGACATGATAATATCCATCATTAATCTTGAATGTTACTCTTTCATGATTTGGCAGCAATTTGCCAGAAAACCTCAATGTTATGACAAATGGAAATAAAATATGTGGCAAACAGCAGGACATTCTGCAGAAATATATAGAGGTGAGAGGTATGGCCACTATCTGTACCAGCCTGCAGATTGCAGTCCATGTTTAGCAAGGTGTGACCTGTGACAACAACTCAAACAATACAGAGTTCCACAGAGTGTAGGACAATAAACATTTCATGAAGTTGTCTACTAATTGCATAGAGCAATTATTGCACATCAGAAGCACCTTAATGTCATGACATATAGCATAAGCTAAGATAATGTCACATAAAGAAACTGTCATATGAGCAAATCAAAGGATATCCTGTGTGTTGCACATGCCATGGGTATGGTATGTCCTGCCAACTGTCAAGTTACTACAAGACATGTCCCGCAGTCCACATTTGATAAGGTGTCAACCACAATCTGTGTCACCCATGTACATGCAATATTTAGACATGTGAAGGCACTGTGACTACCTGATACCCCCAATGATCCACATGTATCTAGGTATGAATGCTAACTGCCACCACACACTTATGTAGGTACTGCCTAAGGCTGTGTAAACTGAAGTAGTGTGCAGTCTGTCATTCAGCCACAAACTGCTGTTAACATAGTGCAATTGGCCATACGGTGGGTATGGAATGGTGCCAAGGTCCTAGCTTCAAACTGAATGCAGACAACAGTGTCAGTATACCATAGAGAAAGGACATGGCCACACAATTTTCCACATCAGCAGCAACCCCATAAACACACATACTGTGATGACAGATCTGAGTACTTATCATGCTAATAATGTTGCATTTAGGCAAGAAGTAGTGGCAGTGGTCAGAAAAGGTTTGTATGTGGTCACCACATAGGTAAAAGGACTGCATTCCAACAAAAGGTGGACATTACCTCTGAATAGTCCTCAGTTAGTAAAACAATACATTAGCAGCATTGCCAGTCTGCTATGTACCTATGTAGACATCTGCAGAAAATGTAAAGGCTATGTTAACACCCACAAAGATCATCCATGACCCTCAACACCTGTGCCATGCAGACAGCTTCTAATCAGTACTGCCCCAGTGGTTATCGGTCAGGTTGTCCACGACTGTCTGTGGCATGCCTACATGGCAAAGTTGTGATCAGCCCTTCCACAGCTGCCCCACATTACCAGCATGACAGGCCTGATTCACATATGACACAGCACAAAAAGCTGATGGAGAGACAGGTTTATCAACCAGAGGCTGCCCTGTCTCACAAATGCACTCCCCAAACATGCCAAACACAGAACCGTGCAGACCCTCTTTAACTGCTTCAAGGCTGAGTGGATGGGAAATAAAAGCAAACATCTGTCCAAGGGCTCCAACATGTGTCCATCAATGCCATGGCCAACATGTGTTAATTGATTATTGTGTTGGGGGTGAAATAAGGAACCCAGGTACAGTACTCTAGTAACTTCCTCTGTAACTATGCACCTGTGATGCTAAGGAACACCCAAGTGACATATATCAGGACTAGCTTTCTGTGTCAAGGGGTATGCATGCAAGGTTACACTGTCTGCCCTCATTGTCCTTCACACACTGTCCACACATACCTTGGCAATGAAAATTTGTCTGTGTTGCCACCCCACCATCTTGAGCTTATATAATGACAGCACCTCACCACAACTTACACACACAGACGGGTTGGGAGGGTGGCCTAATGGTTAAGGTGTTTGCCTTACAAACACAAGGGTCAGGGTTTGAGTCTCACAAGGGATAATTGGCTAGGCTTAAAATGGCTCACATGGGCAGTTAACTTAGTACTAATCTATGAACCTAGGAACCTATGGAACAGAAACAGAATAAGGTCTGTGAGCCAACAGTCAGACAGCAGTACTAACAGCAATAAAGCACCAGTGCACAAAGGTACATAAACTTTGATGCATACCCATGACAATTAGCAGCAGACAGCACCTTACAGGGCATGACACCACTACACTAGAAAATGCCATTACCTGTACTACATTCACCAAAAAACGGATACAAAGAGCAGTGAACTGGTCATGAACCAGCCCTCACAAGGAAACCAAGATGCAAGAACAAAATTGAGGGACTGGAAACACACAAAGTTGTTTATTTCATGGAATTGCAAGTTAAAACTTTCACCGGGCCTGAAGAAGCCTTGTTGGTGAAAGTTTTAACTTGCAATTTAGTGAAATAAACAACTTTGTGTGTTTCCAGTGCCTCGATTTTGTTCTTGTACTACATTCACCCTGTGCATCAGACACATATTAGCATGACCATGCATCAATGGTATGGATAACAGGGATGTGGCACAGGTATCATCACATGCACTGAGTGTGGTGTGGGGTTGCAAAAGGCCTAGGCTGTGCCATACAGTTGATATCATTTGTGTGTGTCTTCAGTGGTGCTGGTCAGCTGGGCCATGGAGAGAAGCTGTGTGCATCTGTCTGTGACCTGCATGTGACAGTCATGCATGAGTGTGTGCATACACATAGCCAAGCCATGTGCTAGCCCTAACACGAGGGTATGTTGAACAGCAGTGGACTGTACATGGCAGAATGTACAGTTCACCATCTCCGACCATGAACATTGGAACTGGTTCTGTCAAGAGTGGCACTGACACCACCATGTCCAAGGCCAGATGCAGTACTACTTCCTGATGGTGACCACTACCTGCTAGTTTGGTGTCACTCACAGGGCCACCCAGGACCCCATGCTCATGGCCTGCCACATGGTGTGGCAGCACCCTCCCTTTGATAGTGCTAGTGGTACTGCCACTACCAGAGTGTGTGTGTGCATGGCCACTTGGGGTCTCAGCTGATGTCATTGCTGACCTACGTCCATGTGTCTGATGCCCTACTCCCACCACATGTTCAAGCACAGACATTGCATGGTTAAGGACTGACAATGTCTCACCCCATTGTCTATCCACTACATTAGCAAAATGACGTAAGGCATCACCAGTGCCATGGAGGGTGTCATGCATGCCAGGCAGTGTTGCATCCATGACCCTGAGCATCTATTTGGTGTACCATTCACAATGTGCCTGTGCCTCCATGATGAACCAAAACATGCGTCGTGTGACATGTGCTGTGACACCTCTGACCGGGGCTGGATGGGCAGTATTCCTCCTTTGAGCACCCCTGTCAGTCTGCCTGTGTGGGACCTCAACAGGTCTCTGGCTATGGCTAGTGTCTATAGTCTCAGATGCCATAGTCCCCACACTACCCAGTTTGATGCCACCACCCTCCAACTGCCCAATATCTGTAGCTGCTGGGGACTGGAAATGTGTGTACATACTGACTGTGTGCAGGGACATTGGGGGTGGAAGTGGGATGTCAACCAATGGGATAGATTAAGCCCTGAACAACCCCATCTGTGCCTCACAATGGCCACCATCATCATCAGTGTCTGATGAGACACTGACATCAGGTTGTGAGGGAGATACATTCCAACCCCCATGGTCACCTGTGAGGGGAAGACAGCATATGTACATTATTTCCTGCACTATAATGTTTGATGATCCACACACATAGACACACACACACACACACACACACACACACACACACACACATGAGGTGCCACAAAGGCATTATACAGACCATACATTCTGACTGATGCCATGCACAAAACACAATCAGAACACAACAGACACACTCTGGACAGGCCCCATGTGGTGCAGTTATGTCCAGTTAATGTTGCTAGTACTGTACACCTGTGAGATACATGAAAAGTTGGATTATGTGATGAACCTCCACCTAATACACAGTGCACCTGTGTACACAATAGTAATGCACCCCTGTGTAGCACAGTGCCTACACCTATACCAAACTACATGGGACTATGTTACAATGCAAATATGCTACTGTGATTACCAATGTGATCCACTGCAGTGAACCCTACCACAAGTGAACATGGAACATATACTGCAATATGGTTATGCTTAACAGTTGTGTAGATGGCACACTGGCAGCCCTTAACATGCCTAGGGTATAGGTAACCCATAACATGATAGTTCATACTCCCTGGCTACAGGTTGATGTTCCCCAGCCACACCAGAAGTACCTATGGAGTTGTGGGGGAGAGGTGTTGTCAGCATACACACATATGGCAATGGCACAGGATAATATGTGCATTTTTAAACATGTACAGTACAAGCTGTGATACTACCCAAATTGCTGACATTCACAATATGTGTGCACATGTGTGCATTACAAAACTCCAACCCTAGATGCCATTTGCATACAGGTATGCAGAGACTGCCACTATGAATGCTACAGTATTAATCTGATGACCACTGGAGGCTTACCTGGATGTTCCTCGGCTGTGGATCACCCACCTCCATGACATATGTACTGGTGCTTTTCTGTGAGCTGGTGGCTGACACCAGGTTTGCCAGGAACTCCTCTGTGGCTGAGAGTGGTGGTTGTGTAGCAGGCCCTCCACCTGTGCCAGCACAGTCCCTGGCCAGAGCTGCAGCCCTTTGCCGTGCATGGTGTATGAGATCTTTGGCTTGGTGTTGGACCTGTATGTAGCTCTTGTACCAGTGGCCCACATTACTGACTGTTCCTACCAGTTCTGCCCACAAGGCAGCATGTTGTTGCAGGTGTTGGCGGCTCCTTCCCAACAGTACTTAGAGATGGAGTCTCAGGGCATCAATGATTGTGGTGGCCTTGGCCTCTGAGAAGGGGAGTTGCATCTTCTGTACATCCCACATGAAAGACATGAACAGGGGAACACATCACACCACTGCATACACTGCACACTATTATGTACAGACCCTGCACATCCACTATTGCCAGCACTATCCACCACTAACTCCCACATCATACCTCCGCCATCTACCAGCACAGTATGTCTGTGGGTATTGGCAACATACTGCCATTACAGCATGTGATGTCCCTCATATCCTGATGTTTCATGCTACTTGCAGCATGTGCTATGAGGTGTTGCACTGCATGTAACTGTTGCAACTATTACTTCTTGTTTATAGGCTGTCTACATGGCCTGCTGTGGTGTCAGCCTCCTACTGTACTAGTACACCTGGACTGTAGGCCCTCCCCTCAGGTCTCCCTGGCATTCCTCCATCAGATTCTGGAGTATATGACTTGACAATGTCATACAGTTTCCCAAGCCAATGTGTTTGATATTGGTGTCCTGGAACCGTGTAGCACCTGCCTCATGTACATGGATGGACAGACATCTAGGATCACCACCTAAGAACACAACATGTGAGAGTTGGAATGGCTGTAGGAACCTGCAGTCCATGCTCCCTGCCTGTCAATGCTGCATATGTCCCCAAACAGGTTGGCAACACAATCAGTACACCTCACACACCTACATAACACGCACAAACATCTGCAGTGGTCCTCAACATAAGCATCCACAGACAAAGGGGATCTCTGAGCCAATGACACACATGAATGCCACAGTCATAAACAGCCCATAACACCCTTGGCCACACACCTGTGTCCCAAATCCACACAGGCATCAGCCCATGTCAAACATGTTACACATAGGGGACTCTGGCGGAGACACTCTGGTGTGCCTCTGACCTGGCTGTGTATGTGGATGGTCACAGTTACTTTTGTGTCAGGTGACAGACTCCACAATACTGCATACACACTGCCATCTCTCACCAACAGGTACTGTCATGGGTCTGTCATAGGTTTATAGGTAGGTACTAGGCTATTGGCACAAGGGCCTAAGTAAACCTAGCCAACAAGGCTCCCTGGTTTATGCCCCTATCGAGCAGAGCCACAGTAGTGATCTTTGGGGTGTATTTCCTATTTCCCATTGTCACAGTACATGTTGGTGTGACTGACCTAACCTGACATGTACATCCCTGGACTAGATGCATGTATGTCTGTAGCCTTATGCAGTATTATGCTGTCACCCAGACAGATGCCACAATACCATCAGGGAATGATTGCCCTTAACATGTCCACATTTCTCCTGTGATATTCCAGGGGTTCCATTACCTCTGAGTCGGGGGCGATGTGTTAAACATTCCATGATGCTCTGCAAGAGGTGGCCTTCATCTGTCTTCACAGATGTTCATGTGTCTGGCAGTCATTCACACCTGCTCCATAGTGACTCCATAGGTAACACTGATGATGTTATCATTACCAACATATACTGAAGAGCATGCTGTTAAACGTTAGAAGTGTAAACATGACTTTGCCCTCATTGCAAGCATTCTTGACCCTGGGAACTGCAGATGTCTGTGCAGTCATACAGACCATGGTTCAAAAGTGCAGAGAGCACCCCAGTTTTACATGGTTAACCATTCTATCATACATGCAGAAGGCGGAGTGTAGCCAGTAATGCCATGGAACATGGGGTTTCTATATATATTACACATATACACACCTCCACACTGTACAGGCAGTAAGATGCACAGGAGATATGGCAGGGGCAGTTCACCATTGCAAGCAAAAATGTATTCAATCTACCAGCTACCACATGTGACTAGAAAGCCCATTCTGCCTATATGGACCTCATCAACTGTATTTTGAGTTGGGTCTGTACCCTGAACGTGGGTCAGTTGAACGACCCTAACATATATTGTGAGACGTATCCATGCCAGCACATAAATGCCCAGTAAGCCATCATCAGTGGATGTAGGAACACCTGGGTGTGGCCATAGGCTACCTCCACATGAGGTGAATGTGTATTGCAGTTGACATTACACAACACGAGTTAACACTGCCACACCCCTACAGTGTCATCCTCCTTGGCAAAGAAACTGTCATGCAGTCACGTTTGCAGTCACCATCTCCCACAATACCCATCCACCTAGAGCAGCCATACATAAACCACCAATGTGGAATACATCCTCCTGGGGGAGTATACACATCTTCACAGGCCCCAAACCATCATGAAAGACTGGCATTAATTTACACACATACACACAAGTGCTATATGTGCATTTGTACAGATGCATGTAGCCAGGTATACCCAACAGGCCTACATCATCCTCTGTTAGGGATTTGTACACCTACCTGGTGGACATGTGCAATACATACTGTCTATTAAAGAGAAGACATACTGCTATCCGAGACAAAGTAAGGGCAGGTGCCCTTTTTGGAGCACTGTCTTCTTAGCGTGCACATGAGAATGGGATCTGTCATGCAAATCTGCACAACAAACACAGATCCTACATTGTCTACATCCACTACACACAGTCATCTCCCCTACTGCACATGTGTCTGCAACAGCACAGGAAGCAGCTGCTCACTTGTGGTGCTCAGGGACACCAGCTACACCACTACTGTTGGTATTGCAAACTGGATGCCTGACAGAATCAGTGTAGGCTGCACCCCCTGTGTTCCCCATAAGAACATCAGGATGTCCACAGTACATCTCACGTCTCCTATAGGTAGGGAACAGATCACCACTGCCATGTGAAAGTCATGGTATACATCTGCCATGGGAGCCTATCACATCACATGATGCATTCTACATAACCCAAAGCATAACCTTGCAACACTATAAGGAACCATACTCCAAGGCAAACCAACACAGCAGTCAAGAAGGTTCAAAATAAATTTAGTCAGTAACAAAGTAATAAGCGAATAAATGGGTTTTATAAGCCTATTCTGGGGGGGGGGGGAGTTAATGGAAGAGAAATAGTCCCCACTGTACACATAACTAACAAAAATGATAGGAATTGGGTGGGATTTAGCTTTATCACCACATTTAATATTGATTCCAAGGCAGTGGCTGATATAATTAGGCGTAACTGGGATATTTTGCAATTTGATCAGGGTGTAGCTCAAAAAGTGGGTAAGACACCATTAATAGTATATAGGAGAGATAGGACATTTAAAAATATATTAGAAATGAGTGGTCATAAGGGTGAAATGTATAACAACAGGCCACTTGGTAATTTTAAATGTGGGGTGGGGTCATGCTGCAGCAACATATTAGAGACAAAGGACAAATTTAATTTGAATAGAAGATTTATTTATTTAACTGGACATTTTAACTGCTGCAGTAAAATTTTATTTATTTGGCCAAGTGCCAAAATTGCCCCACATTTTATGTAGGTTCATAGATTACTACTAGGCTAACTACCCTTGTGGGCCATTTCAAGCCTAGCCAGTTACCCCATGTGAGAATCAAACCTTGCATCTTGTGTTTGTAAGGTAAACACCTTAACCATTATGCCATCCTCCCACCCCTCTTAGAGGTAGAATGGTGGCTTCCACTGATTAGAGTAATAAGGTCTTCAGCCGGGGGTTCCAAGATGGCGGTCGTCTAGTGTGCACCCTATACGTGTTGCTCCTCAAACATCGACTATCACCGACAGTTAAAAAAAGCTTTTAAGATAGGTGTTTCCACAGTTCTTGGAGCTAAAAAGAAATCAGAAACCTCAATACCAAGACTTGGCCTTTTTTTTGCAGTAATTAACAAGTGAAATTCTCTATTTTTATATAATTTAACTTTTCTTGGCCTTCAAGGCCTGTACCACGTGCCCAGTGACCGTTACTTTTATCTCGACCCTACTGATACATTTGTGCTCAGGCATGGCTGGTAACTCTGATAATATGGAGACACAAACCACAAAGGCCAAATTCTCTTCATTGTTATCTCCTGAAAAAGAAGCAGGTTCCAAAAGGCTTAGAACCACCAAACAAGTCGTTGAAAATACTAAAGTTGGCGCCAAAGAGAAAAGTGACCCAAATTTCCATCTTGAAGATCTGAAAATGGCGCTACAACCAATTCATATAGCCATTCAAGGTTTTGCAGACCAACTTACAGACTTTGGCAAATCTTTAAAACATATAACCGAAAGGTTAGATATTATCGAAAGTAAAAATCACTCTTATGAAATACAAATAGAAACTATTAACAAAGATTTGCGGGCCAAAGATATCTTGATCACCGAAATGCAGAATAAACTGATAGACTTAGAGGTAAGAAGTCGCCGAAACAACATAATAATAAGAGGTTTGCCTGAAATTTATGATACACAAAATTTACTAAAGATCACCAAACAGATCTATCAGGTACTATTAGATCTAGATAGTAACACTGAAAGTCTAGTAGTGGAAAGGGCGCACAGAGCCCTACGATCTCGTCAGGTTACATCTTCACCTAGGCTTATATATACCAAGTTATTGAATAACCAAGACACTCAGAAAATATTAGAAGCAGCCAGAAAGCAAAGAAACTTCGAATGGAACAAGCACAGACTATCTTTTTCACAGGATTTACCACCTCAAATCAAAACCAACAGACAAAAACTAGCCCCATATTGTGCGGACTTAATTAAAAGAAGTGTCAAATTTCAGATGCGATACCCCAATACGCTATCCTTTACACATAATGACATAAGATATACAGCTAGCACCTCGCAAGAAGCGAAAGAGATATTTCTAAAATTATTCAAAGTAGTACCTGATGCAGTTTTAAAGGTCAAATAACAGTCAATGCATCTGTATGGCTTAACTGCTTACTCAAAAAACAAAACTACTTTTTGAGATGCTGCTTTAGCATGTCTTCAAGTATAAGCGGATATTTACAAAATATACATTGCAATAGGCAAACTCTATAAGCATCTTATGGTTCATTTTCTTTTAACCAATCACTTATACTTTATGATGGCTTCTAGCTGTCAAACCCTTGGGGAACCTTCGATCTAGGAATACAGTCACGCATAAGACTCGCTACGTGAGCACCAGTCAGTCATACATATCAAAGAGTGTATAGAGACTCTAATAAATGGTTATCGACTCAGTAATAGTATGAAATTCATTGACCTGTTATGTCACATGAATATGAATATTTACTCCTAAGCAGATCATTTTGTGCTATAGTTGTAGCACAGACAAGTTCTTTAAACCTGTCGATAAAGGGAGACTTTCAGATGCTATTAGCATAACAAATGAAGCTCAACCTTATCCGCATCTCATTAGACTTCCGGTTTGGCGTAACTGGATTGTATTCCATTGTTTAGCTTATTCTACTAATTTTGCTTGTCTCAACTAAAATGGCAAATGAAATGCAAGGATGTCACAATTACACAGACTTAAGGCTATGTGGTCTTGGAAGACTAGTTGATCAGTACTCGTCTCAGATACAGTACAACTGAATATTTTGAATTCCCCTCAACATTCAAACCATGCTGGTTTGTTTAGAACTTATACTTTTGGTCTGACATAATTTCTAAAGTTTTATAAATTACTTTATTTTACTGATGACATTCCGGTCATGTTTTCACACAGATTGTTATACTAATTCTCTAGCCTGACTTTTCTACAGACTCTTATTGATTACTGGCTCTTAGTTATGTTAATTAGCTATATTAATTTTAATCAGATCATATATTGACTTTTTGTTTACAAATAGACATAATGGTGATATTTAAAATATGCCATAGTAAACATATTTATACTATTTTAAAATGCCATATTTAGTAGGTCAGTCATATAGTATATGTTATTTATCCAGGAACATATATAGCTCAATTATCCTAAATATAGCTTTAATTTTTATATATAATACCTGGTCAATGTTACTGTTTTGCTACTTTGCATACTTTTACATGGAATATATAGGGGCAGAGAATATGCAGTATTATAGGGTCATAGAATGACAGCTATCTTGTTTATTCTAGTTTTGTATATATGTATAGTTTTACCAAACATAGTAATAGTCCTTTTTAGGACTTCATTTAAGTTTGATATAGTTATTTTGTTAATTATGTTAACCAAAACTACTTATTTGATACATCTCTATATTCCTTCTTTAGAAAGGGGTGGGTGGGCAGGTGGGTATGTAGGAAGGAATATTGTGAGATCTATATAACAGTTTTTCTGGGAGGCATCAATGTACAATACTATAAATGTAATGGGGCTAAGTCTTACATTTACTATTACATCTTGTCAAATATTAGACAAGCTTTGTATATCTATAATTATTTAAGGGAATGACTTTAAATATTGACTCATGGAATGTGAGAGGGTTACATAACAAAAACAAGAGATCCTTATTATTTCACCTATTATTTAAATCCCAGGCTAATATATGCTTTCTACAAGAAACACATTTAACTAGAGAAGACTGGGATAAGGAAAAAAATAAGAAATGGATCAAAATGATAATAGCAGCTGGTAATAGCTCGAACTCAAGAGGGGTGGCCATTATAGTTAAAAACAATTTTCAGGGGACTATTACTGATGTGAAACATGATGTAAATGGATGATGGTGTTATACTATCTCCTGTCTTCATAACATAGATAAACCAATCATATTTTTTAACCTTTACTGTCCTTGTGAACAACAGCATATTTTCTTCTTACAGATTTATAATATTCTCTCCTCTTTTAAAGACCATTATTTTATTATAGGGGGAGACTGGAATGCTATCATTAATCCTGATACTGACCGCACTAGTAGATCCCCCTCGTATAATTACCAAACATCCATCGCTCTGGAAGAAATAATGCTGGACCTTAACATTATAGACCCTATTTCTCTCATAAGATATTCTGACAGAAAGGATATCTATACATACTAGTCAAAATGTTATAAGGCATGGTCAAGATTAGATTTTTTTCTTATTTCTAATTCTTTATTACATATGAAAATTGATTATTCCCTAGAGCCCAGATTTCTTTCCGATCACTCTAGGATATCTCTCGGGATTAGTTTGGTTCCAAATACATCACGTGCATCTTCATATAATAGTTGGTCACTGAATAACAATTTGCTTTCAAACAAAAATATACACAAATTAATAACTGAAATAATACGGGAAACATACCTTAATCTGGACACATCGGATATTCCACTAGATATACAATGGGCTGCATGTAAAGCTATCCTCAGAGGTATGTTAATTAATAAGGCATCATATCTTAAAAACAACATAGAAACAAAGAATTACAACTAAAATTAAAAATTCAAACCTTGGAAAATCAATACAGACTAAATCCTAACTCCTCCTCATATGAACTAATATTAAATTCCCAGAAAGAACTACTTTTATTACATCAACATAATCTTACTATATCAGAACAAAGGCTCTTAGCTACATATTCTGAATGGGCACAAGTTCCTTCTAAAGTGTTGGCCAGAATAATTAAAAACAACCAAACCCTTCCTAGAATTTGGAAATACTTTAAGGAAAATAACCCTAGGATTAAACAACACATAGATGGTTTTGCATCCTCTATTAGATTTCCTAGACTGAATGAACAACAAAAGAACGCACTCTCTGCCCCATTGACTCTTCAAGAAATATTAGAGGCCATTGACAGGCTCAAGACTAGCAAATCTCAGGGTCCAGATGGTTTTACACCTGAATTTTTTAAAACCTACACATCTGTGCTTACACCCCTTCTTCTAAAAATTTTCAACTACTTAAGAATATATGGTATATCAGACTTGCACTGGAACACCTCAAAAAACATTCTAATCTTGAAAAAATAACAAAGATAAAACTGATCCTAACAACTATAGACCTATTTCCTTGATTAACATTGATATTAAAATCTTAGCTTCTTTACTTGCATGTAGACTGAAAAAAGCCTTACCATTCTTGATCTCTTTGGACCAAGCGGGCTTTATGTCACATAGACATGCATGGGACAATACCTTGACAATAGACTCTCTTATACATTTTACTAAAAGTGACATAAATCTGCTATACGCACTGATCCTTGATGCCTCCAAGGCTTTTGACAGAGTTAATTGGGATTTTCTTTTTCATATTATGTCCTGCTTCAATATACTTACTACTTATATAGATTTGATTAAAATCCTATACAAAGATTCCTCTACCTTTTTATACATTAATAGAAACACATCCAAATGCATAAAGATCACCAATGATACAAGGCAAGGATGCCCATTATCTTCTTTTCTCTTTAATTTATATATAGAACCATTGCTACTGTATATAACACAAAACACCTTTCACAGGATTCCTAAAATTCTTAACACCAAAGTGCTTCTATCTGCTTTTGCAGATGATCTAGTGTTATACTTCCAAACACCTAGCACAGACCTTTCAAAATTAATCAACTCTATCGACAGATTTTCAGAGGCTTCAGGCTATCAGATTAATACCCAAAAAACACATATTTTTCCCATAAATCCACTTGCCCACAAACCATACTTATTCCCTGACTCCGTTTTCCAGATAGCCCAGGACATCAAATATTTGGGGATCCTAATAGACCACAATGGTCTTTCCACATTTCAGAACAATTTGGCTAGAGTATGGTCATCTATACTACTTGATTTGAATAGATGGAAATTGCTAAATTTATCACTTCTATCAAAAGCAGCAATAATTAAAATGAATATACTCCCCAGATTGCTATTTCAATTTAATGCTGTGGATCAGATAATTCCTAAATCTTTTTTTTCCAAAATCAATAAAGTATTAGCCAGCTTCTTATGGTTTCCTAAATCAGTTAGAATTTCTTACACCAATTTAATCTCTCCTAAAAGCAAGGGTGGTCTAGGTCTTCCAAACTTTTATCTTTATTATTTGATTATTTCGGCTAATAAACTATTATCTATTTTGAATATTAATGTTGAGAGATATAATCATTATCCCATTTGGACAAAATTATGGTACCAATACATTCTAACCAAAAATATCAATCCATCAGCTCTTCCTTTTCTTTCTATAGAAGTCATAAATATTTAAAAAATTCCTAACTCCTTAAAACAAAAAATCAGTGCTTTTCAAGAGCTGTTGAAACTCATTAATCTAGACAATACATCTCAATTAATACAACCCCTACACTTAAATCCTAATATTAATATGGACAACGTACCTATTAACCTTTCAAATTTTCCTCTGATCAAAAACCTTACTGTCTGGAACCTGATGCAACACAAAAATGAAACCCTCACCAATATACGCAAAACTCTTAATGTTAATGCTAAATATATAACTATTTTACGTCAATTGAGAGAAATAGTTAAGGTCAAATTTGTTCACATCAAGACAGACAAACAGGATCTCACAAATTATGAGGTGGTTATACAAACCCTTACACTTCCAGAGAAAATGTTATCTAATCTTATAATCTCATAAATCAGATAACTCATAATACAGATTGTCTCTTTTCTAAATACTGGGACAAACATAACCCTCATATATCTGTAAATCAGAAACTCTCAGCTATCAAAAATACACTGGATCACTCACCTTCAAAAAACTTTTTTACACTCAACTAATGATCAATAATAATGCATATTACACTCCTTCTAAACTTAATAGATTTGATGCCAATAAATCGGCCTCATGTTCTTGCTGTTTTCACCCTAATGCAGATCTTCTACATATTTTATGGTCTTGTCACCATTCATACAAACTTTGGACTTCCCTAAAAGTCCGTTTACAGAAAATGGGATATCATAAATCCACTCTATCCTGGGAGGTTGCAATACTACATATACCCAATACTTACCTTTCAAAACTGGATGCACAAGTGCTAATTTACATATGCTCACTTATAAAACTCTACATTACCCAAAACTGGTTAGATCGTACTAAACTGAATTGGAATAATTTTAAAACTCTGGCTTGCTCATATATTATTGCACAGAAAACATTGGTGAAAAGTCCCAAGAAGTTGACTCAAATCAATAAAGCTGTGGAAAAAGTTTTACATATTATTAATAGTGAATAATAGGCTATCCTCCTTTTGGGATTCTTAGACCCCAGTCACCTTTATACTCACATACCTGCTCTCAATTAGATTTGTACCTATACTGCTATGCCTCCTGGTTGACACTTGTACACAATGTATATAGTTATTGTATGTTCTATGGTATTATTGAGATAGAATATCTACTTTACATAAGCTCTGTTACCATAACTATCTCCTAACTCTTCATACTTAATACATATTATAGTTTTGATGTTGTTGTGTTTGTATCTCAACATTCAAAATTCAATAAAAAGTTTTTTGGAAAAAAGTCAAAAAAAAAAAAGGTCTTCAGCCATTCTTATTTGGTTTTTTAGGCATAGGGGATGGGGCCTGACCATGCGGTCAGGGCATCGGTTTTCTAGGCATCGATCGAGTTTTAGGCCTTGAAGAAGATGGCGTCGGCTTAATATGCAAGTCAGTAGACCTGAATACACCCTCAGAAACCGGTGCCCACACAGCGACTCTGGATACATCCAAGGTAGAGACATCCACAGGTTCCACAGTCGAAGAAGCATCTCGCAGCATACCGAACTCCGAATGGGTCTCAAAAGAGGCCTGCGAGTCTGAAGTAGCAGGTATCAGGGGCTGCGAAAGCGCCTCACTGAGTACTGGCGAATTGTAAAACATGTAGACGTTTTAAATAGAGAATTAATGAACATTTGCTTGATATAAGGAATAAGAAAATGACCAATACTTTAAGTAGACACATTCAGGAACATATGGATCATGGTTTTAAGTTTCTGGTTTTACAGCAATTATTGAAGGATTCTCAGGGATTCTCAGGGTAGATGTTTGGATGTACACCTGGATATATGCAAGCTTAAATGGCAATTAAGGTTAAATTCAACACAGTATCCAGACATCAATGAAAGCATTAGTATTTCTTGTGTGTTAAAATTAAAAAATATTTTAGGGTGATTTATTTTATTATATATATATATATATATATATATATATATATATATATATATATATACATATATATATGTATATATATGTATATATATGGGTCTATATGACTTGGTCGGCAGTTCATATGATCGACTGTTTATTTGGTTGACAGTTCATTTGATCGACAAGCATTTGCCCCCTTCCCCAATGTTGTGTGACCCTGGAGTTGATATATATATAGTTGGGGGGGTGTGGGGGGCTTCGCCCCCCACCTAAAATGCTTGTTGATCAAATGAACTGTCGACCAAATAAACAGTCGATCATATGAACTGTCTACCAAGTCATATAGACCCATATATATATATATATATATATATATATATATATATATATATATATATATATATGTATATATATATATATATATATATATATATATATATGTATATATGTATATATATATATATATATATATATATATTTATTAATTTGATTTTTTTGCTAATTTTAATGTTTCTGAACGGTGTAGTATGTAATTAAAGTTTTTAACAGGATTTTTTAATGGGGTAATTTGATTGGATAATTATTGTAATGAATGTGAAGTTGTGTTTGATATAAAAAGGGCTGGGTTTTGTTATAATTTGTTCTGAAAAAGTCCCTTATTTCGGGAAGAAAGCACTTAACCTGGACTTACTACAATACATTTATTTTGAACCTTCCTGACTACTGTGTTGGTTCACCTTGGAGTTTGGTGTTTACAATTTTTATTTTTTCACCATAAGGAACCATAGTCAAAGGTCAGCTGACTACCACCTTTGTCCCATCCATTTCATGGATGACCACTGTCACCCCTTTAGACTAAGATGGGCCTCCCCCACTCAGTCAAGTGATAGACAAAGCAGCCTAACTAGGCTATCCTGCAAGGCCATAGCCCAGTTTCAGGTGAACCCCATTAGGAAGGATATGTGTGACCTGGACACACTCCATTACACACAGGCTTTGTCAAGGAAGAGTTCATGTCTGCTACACTCAGGTGACTTCAATGACACAGTCACCAAAACCATGAACTGGCGGTGACACTGCAAAATGCCTACCTTGAGCTGGACAAACTATGTGACAGTATAGGCCATGTGGCTATCATAGATATAACATTGCCAAGTATGCATCATACCATATGTTACCATAGGGGTAGCACACCAGTGCGCTGACATGACCCACCTATTTCACATAAAGAAATGCACCTCATGTGGTTCACCCATAAGTTGGTGTGTAACCTGTTGTTCTGTGTTTGGGCCTCTGTTATGTGGGATGTACACATCTGAGGTGCATGTGACAGCCATTAACGTTTGTCCGACTATGTCTGCAGACGACTGCATGCTGTGTGCCATCACCAGATTCCCTACTGATGTGGACATCTGCCTAGGAAGGTCTCACACAAATAAATGACCATTACCAGACACATGGCCTCAGGCCACATAACAGGACATGCGGTGTGAACCCCTATGGGGAGAGTGACATCACCACATATTATGACAGTACAAACAACATCCTTGGCATGCAATCAGTCATGAGTATGCTGTGGATACAAGCCTCTGGCAACATGACATGTCAATACAATGTTGCTCTATTGTAAGATAAACCTTCTACATGGCCCATGTCATACATAAGGGTAGGTTATCATGGGACATAGGGTATAAACATCCCTGCATCCCCCCCATGAGGACCCTTAATGTCTATAATTCACTGTTCATCATTCACATCACACAGCACATGCAGCAGCTGGGGACATCACAGAGGTTCCCCAACAGAGAATACCAGGCCATCACACACGTACCTCACAGCGATAGGCCATAAGGCCAAAACTCTACCCAGTTTCATACATAATCCTCATGGGTGACCTCAGTGTAACATGCAAGGCACTTACAGACTCCACATTGCTGGGACTGCTGCACAAGAGCGAGTTATGTTCCAGTCTGTTAACACACGCACACACACACACACACACACACACACACACACACACACACACACACACACACACATGCACGTGTGCACGCGCACGCGCACACATGCACACACACACACACACACACACACACACACACACACACACACACACACACACACACACACACACACAAAAAACCTGGTGTGTGACATGAAGTGGCCTTGTTGGCAGCTCAGATGTGTGTGCCACACAATCAGCCTGTGGTGGAATGGCCACCCTGTCCACATCAGGCGGTATAGCTGTTTACACCTCTGTAGGCATAGCCTGACTAACTGGATGGTTAATTGCACATACACCCTTGGGATATAGCCTGTGTCCCTGTTGGATGGGGGCATCGGGTTCTGACTTGCATACACATGGGCTAATATCTGGGCTGGGCATATGGCTGCTCAGGCCCCATAGCCTAGTAATGTGATATGGCACCAGGAGTAGCAGATATGGCATTAGTGGCATGACACACTGTGTTGGTATGTGTCCACACCCATCACTGTCATCGACTGCTAGGTGTCCCCTATGGACAGCATGTTAGTGCCATGTCAACCAGCCTACATCTGAAAAATAGGTGAATGGTACTACAAGTATATGTGGATATTCCAGCAACATCTGTGCTATACACTGAAAACAGTGCATATGTGGTGTAGGGTGTCCTCCTCATAGCTGTCTGACATCTGCAGTACCTGGATGTTTGCAGAATGTGTACATGTGCCTCATAGATGTAAATCCCTGCCAAACAAATATGCATTTCCAGACACTGGTTGGACAATACGTGATGGTTGTCTCCAGAGTTTGAGGAATGTGTCTGTGACATGGCAGACTCATGTGAACACAGTAATGGTACACGAATATCTGGTACTGTATGCATTCCCTTAAATTATATGCTCAATATGTATGCACTATCACTGAGCCAGAGCCAGTGTCCACCCACTACTTGTAACTATAGCCTGCTGTCAGGGGGTCAACAGGTATGCTAGCCATAGGTGGCAGGCAATGAGATGCAGGTGTGGGGTACACAGTGACTTAGCCAGTGAACCTCATTAATGAACTAAGCCTGTATGACATTCATAGAGTGAGAGGGGTTCACTGACAGCACATAATGTCATATTCCCCCTGTATCCACCAGTTCTTACTGTCAGTATTGTACAACAGCCAACAAATTTAGCAGTCATATGTGAGCTGACCATTGCTGGGGTGATTCAGCAGCCAGAGCTGTGATCTATCTCACTGCAGACAGAGCTATAAGGGATAGCCATAGGTGCTGGACAGCAGACTAACAGCAACATGTCAGTCCAGGCAATGTTGCTGAGACCTACAGTTTAAATTCTTATTTTCCATGACTGCATCCCCCATCTACATTCCATTACATGCTTCATTCAATGACATACCTGGTATAGTGCTGTACTCCATTGAGTGAAGAAATCCAGTTGCAGTATCCTAGTGAATCACAGTCTCCCTTCATGAATAAAGGTTCAGACCTGTTTACCATAGGCAGCAGCTTGCTTTTTGTAGGTACTGCTCATGAACAGGTAATTGCTTGTGCACCACTCTGTGACTCCCACTTGCTAATTAGATCCAGAACAGCTGGGTTGCCTTTCTATTAGCTAATGGCATGGTTACACAGTGCTATAATTAAGGCCTTCATGTAGACTTTGTCCCTTTTCCTGGCCTGTGAGGAGGACATTATGGAGGTGTTGTAGCTACTGCTTTAAAGATGGTAGGTAGAAATATTGTCCACTGCTTGGATTGATGTGTTATGTCAACAGTTTTGCATGCTATGTGTGGCCATTGTTAACAGACTTTCAGGTTCTGTAGCAGTATACTGCTGAGCAATGCGTGTTGGATTCAGTAAGGAAACAGGCAGATGTGAGTGTCATAGATCCTTTTTATCTGAATGTGCATTATGCTACAGTTGATGTTCTATCAGCTGTGTATCTTTGTAGGGTAGACTATAACATGTCCCTTTCACATGAGCACCACCAACCCTTTATGTATGTGTGTTGTGTGGATACTCTGTTCTAGATGAGTGGGAGGTATGATAGGTCTGTAGCAGGTTGCTGGACATTCTGCTGCATGTGTAGCAGGCCGCAGCTGCTGTATTCTGACCAGGTGTCAGACTATGGATTGTGAAGGCATAGGGGACAGCAAGCTGTTACTATCAGTGAGGGAGCAGGGTCAGCTGTTGTGTAACAGCATGGCCTGCCTGAGGGTACTCATAACAGTCCAGGTGAAGCATGTACCTGTGGTACATATGTTACATAATAGTACCATCCAGAGAGTGTTAGGCAACATTTAGAACACATATTCATAATTGTGAAATGTGTCCCACCCTGCAGGCCTTTAACGTGCTACTGTAGGTGGCAGTGAGTGCAGTGGAAGCAACCAGTTTTGCTGGACATTGCATGGCTCAGTTATTTTTATGTTTTATTGACATGCATGTGGTTGTTGTGCCACAGACTGGGCTGTGGGTGTCCAGATGTGACACATGCTAGAAATGTTACAGATAGGTGATACAGAATATATTAATAATATACATTACATATTCATAATAATAATATATTATATATAGCATGATAATATATTATATTATATTATGATAATATATATTATATGCTATATTACTAATAAGATATCATAGTATGTTAGGTGTATATCTAAGACTTATGTGCATGTATACAGTGTGTTACACGTGATTGGCATGGTCATGTATGTTCAGATGGGTATGACGTGTGACACCAAGCTGTCTGTCACGGTTTGTAACTCCAATCTGCACTGCATTACTAATATGTTGGCACACAGAATAGGTTTTATGGCAAAACTGCCATATTTAGGGGACACAACTGTCATCATTCAGCAACAGTCTGTGCATTTGTCAACTCTACCTGATATTGTAGGCCACCTATACATCTAGCAGCATTTATTTGTCTGTGTACTGGTTTGTTGTCTGCATCAGAGGCCCAAGTTAGGGTTGCCACCTTTTCAGATTGCCAAACTGGGACATGTTTGGTAAAAAACATCAGATTTCGCAGGACAAAACATACCCATGGCCAGTACAAAGGACATAACCTAATTTTTTGCCTATGTAACAGCTTATTCTTGTAGCATTTTAGTTGCTTATTCTGTTTCTTATAACATGTAGGTGTTTCAGATAAAGATTAACTGTCTTATGCAACTATTACTTAAATACAGGAAATATGTTTGTGCTAACATCTCAGGACATTTGCCATTGTTTCTATTTCTCTGCAGGACACAACTGCCCAAAGAGGGTCTGTCTCTCACAAAGTGGGACAGGTGGTTACCTTAACTCAAGTACACTGTGATTTGTCCCAGTATATATGGGAGTAGTGTGTCACTGGCAATCAGGATATGTTTGTAAAAGCACTACTTGATCTCGAGCTCTGTTGGCCTACTGATGTAATGCAGTGTATTGTAGTTGACAAGGTCCTGGGTGCAACTGTTTTCAGTGTTTTTTTCCCCTAATGTTACACGAATGTACTGCATGATATAGTTACAAAAGCATTTCTAATTCTCCACAGATTATTTGGCATAGTGATGCATTGCTCTGACTCTAGTGCACAGGATCCTGGGTTCAAGCCTCACCAGGGTTGGTTGCTTTATTGCTAGGCAGAACAGTGGCTGAATGAGAGAAAGTTATTAAAGCAGTTTTAAGCAGGTTTGCAAGGTTTTGTGTGACACTAAGTGATGCCAAGCGGAACTTAGGTCCCCTTAGCTTCACGTAGAGTGCTTATCCTCACCTAAACCTGCGCTATTTTCAAAAAAAGAAAAAAATGGGTGATAGGAAATTGGTGAAATGGGGACAAGCAGGGAGAAGAAACATTATGAAAAGCAGCTAGGGATGTTCAGGATAGGTGTCAGAAAGGACCATACCTCTCCATTTCTTGTTCAGCAACAGCTGGGCATGATGTGAACAGTTTGGAATTTAGAGCCTTATACCCCGCAGGGAGGTGAGCAACATTCATTTGTTGAGTAACTCATAGGGGAATTGATTAATATCAGTGTACATGGGGGCAAAATGAAGAGCTATGCATGGGACGAGATTATTTGGGGGGACAGATGCCCCCCCTTTTTAAGTTGAAATTGGGATGTTGGGAAAGGGTATTAGGTACATTTGGGTAGGTAAGTTTGGTAGGAGAGGTTGCTTTTGCAGACAGACAAGACAGCAGACAGGGGTGATGTATGACACATGAGGGGGTAAACACCTTCTATGGGGAGGGTGGTTAGGAATCAGAGGACCACGTGCCCCCAGATGAAAACAGTGGGACTGAGGTCCCCACACATGGGCATTCACCACTGCCCCTTCACGGCCCCAAAGGTGGCTGTGCTGGGATCAGATGATGGGGCCAGCCTGCCCCTCGAGGTGCACCAGTCTACCCTTGATCTGGAGCAGGTGGTCATTCAAATCCCACTGGATGACCCTGTGCACCATACCTTGGAACTTATTTCAGGTGACAGGGTCCCCTCCACACCTGCGCCCAGGGAGGGATGGGCCCTGTCTCTTGAGGCAGTTCCACCCAAGTGTGGTGCACAACCAGTGGAGGTGGCAGGTCCGGGTTGGGTCCCAGACATGCTGGGACCTGGTGCTGTGGCCAGATGAGGCAGGACAGGCAGATCCACTGGGATCTGCCTACCTAAATGTGCTATGATGTTGAGGTTTATCAAAGTGTATTGGTTAGTCATGAATGAAACATTTCAACATTAGTTATAAGAGCATGCATGAGTGTTCCAATTAACCCAGAACAACAGAGTTGTAAAAATTGCATAGCAAACTGAACACATGCATGAATGGAATAACAGTCCTTATAGTAACAGCATGCCAGCAACAGTTTTGGCCACAGGCCACCAACAGTGGGATTTGAACAAGGTATGTTAGCATGCAACCATTGAAATATATGAACAGTAATACAACACAAGTCCCAACATTAGGTTTTAAGAACAACATAACTGTAGTATATGAATAATAATTAGTGATGCAGATAAGGGGTAGGGGGAGAGAAAAACAGTCCATTACCAACTGTATAGGCTATATTTTTAACAACAGTACTGCTCAATACTCTACAGGTCTGCCTTCACTTTACATCTACCTGAGGCCTATAGCTACTGTTGCATGTACATACCTGTTAAGTTGTTGACCTGGAATGGTATGGGGCAAGCTGTGAGACCTCTAGGTACATGACTAAAGGGGACTCGTACATGTCAGGGTTACATATATGACTAATAAGGTTTAACCTGTATTGATGTGTGAGTGTGCTACTGGCATACTTCTACTGGTTTTATATCTGTATCCAAGGTTATTGGCAACAGTTATCACCAGCCGTGACAGTGTGACACTTGAGAGACGTGTATCGGGAAGAGTGCATGGCGTCTATACTAATCCTGCTGTCATTTGTAGGCATGGGGTTGGACACTGGAACATTTGTACAAAGTTTATTAATATACCCTTCATACAGCTAATACAAACATTTATTTACCTCTAAGCCCTGTGGAGAAAATATCTGTTAACACTACCTGACTGTTTCTACAAATAGTCATGATTACTTGTGTGTAACTATAAAGACACCTTAGTACCAGTCCCTGGATTCAAACCATGGTCTGCGTGTACAAAAAAGAATGACACATCTATTTCTTATCACACTGAGCTACTGGAGTACTGCTGTCTGCCACTTGACTGATTTGTGTCTAAAACTCAATTGGTTGCAGAGTCTGACCTTGTAATATAAGTGGAGTGTCACCGAAGACTGTAGTGACAGTTGGACATACATGTCTGAGATCCATGCATGATAGATAGTTAGTGAAATGTGTATTAATACTTTTAATGCAGGTGTACACATTTAATCCCTATTGGATGTGAATATGTATGATCTGTACAGACTATAGCAGGGTGCTGGGTTGCATAACCAACCCATATACATTTGCACATCATATATTTGCAGTCTCCACCTATTACAATTTCATACTTGCCTGCATCAGTGTACCTATATTTGTGACTAAATATAGCTGAAATACAAAGGTTGACACAAAACAATGCTGCAGGAAACACAC
The DNA here is from genome assembly GCF_019279795.1 of Protopterus annectens. NCBI lineage: Eukaryota > Metazoa > Chordata > Ceratodontiformes > Protopteridae > Protopterus > Protopterus annectens. The sequence continues at coordinate 803,569,329 of NC_056726.1, forward strand.
TATAATCCATTACACATTAGTATTCAATGTGCAGATCCTAGTGCAGAACATATATCAAATTTCATTGTATCTTGTTTTACAACTCCACATCTACAGTTTGGCATAACAGCTGGTTATCAGACAAACCTCAGTGAATTCATGTTGTCATGGTCATATTTGCTGTGTAGAACCTATACACTTGTATTTCTTCGACAACAGACCAGAATAAACACAACAATTTGTGGTAATAATTTTTATTGAGAGTGACATGACAGTGGTTTATTACATTCAAAATTCTATTGTACTGCATATCCTGTAGATGATGAATGAATGTCATTTATTACCTTCACAGTAGCAATCACAGTGTACTTTATTACCAGACTCATTCATACACATTATTAATACAGTACTGGCTTTCTTTCACCAATAGAAGCTTGTTTGCTGTGTTTATCTACATTACAAAGTACCTGGCATTAGTCACTTATATCAATGTTGGTCTAACAACATATTTATTCAGTACACTCCGAACACACTATACCTAATGGCAGTAAACAATTACACTTTCTTATTTATTGTACTATATATTGCAGTTTACATCGGTACTCACCTTACTGCTGGCACAGTCCAGCCAGTCATCATGCGTGGGCCTCAATGTTATGAGCCCTATCCTCTGCAGCTGTGGAGAGAAATCACACCATTATGCATACCTGTCTATCAGGTATTTATACTACAATTTGAGAAATCACCAGTTGATATACTTACAAACTTCTGGGGCATTCTGGGCCTGAGCATCTTGAAAAATGTTGTCAATGGACCTGCTCACCAGTGCGAGAGATGGCAGTGGCATTGGTGAGCTCATGTGCCAGATGGCCCTAGGCCTTAGACTTGTATTCTGAGCCCTGGTACTGCTCCTGCAGCAGTCTGTCATCATGGTTCTTAACGACGAGCCCTGCCATGACCCTGGGCTCCCAGATGCCCCAGAGCTGCACTCAAAAGTGTGGTCCCTCTCCAGCATCTGTCATAGTTCCTACAGGGATCAAACTCTAACAGGTTCTGCTTGTATTCCTGCCTGTGCAGTTTAAATAAGGCCTTTTTCCCACCCTTTGCTGCCATTGCACCATTTTGTGCTCAAACCCGCTAAGCTTAGTTGAGCAGTGCTTAAAGTGGCAAATGCTTCGCAGTGCTTAGCAGTGTGCAAATCTGCTTGGCTGAGCTGAGGATTGCTTAGAATGTCACTGCTTAGCAATGCTGAAACTGGCTAAGCAGAGCTAAGCATTGCTAAGTATTTTTCAGACAGGTCCTGTTTAAGCATTGCTTAGCTTGGCTTAGCAGTGCTTAGCAAAATTGAGCTAAGGGCAAACAAAATTTTTCATTTAAAAAATTAAACATTACATATTGAACATTACATATTAATTACTCATCACTGATACATTATTATTAAAAGTATATATTTTACTTTACATGATCTCCCTCTATGTGCTTTCATTACATTACATGGGAGTATGACTGTATTGTATCAGACACTTGTGTTTAAATGGTGGTTTTCATCTCATATCTCCACTGACATTGGGATTCTGGACCAGCTACTCTAGCTTGTTTAACAGATATCAATAACTACATAAATAAATAAAATAAAAATTAATATAAAAAGGCTTTCCCATGTAAAAGCCTAGTGGACTGTTTGGGTATTCAAGCCATGCACCTACTGCACACAAAGCCAATACTCTAACTACTCAGCTAACTTCGCTGTGAAGATTTCAGCTATACATTTCTGTATAGCTTTTTAATATGTTTAAGCACTGCTGAGCAAAGCGTCGTGCAGCACAAACCCGGTCAGCTACTCTTAAACTTTGCAGAAAAAGAAATGTAAAAAATTAACCATTAATTAAAACTTACACATTAGATTTCCAACTTATTAAATAAGTGTCCGAGGTCACTTTCTTTATTGTTATAGTACCGTATGGCACTTTTTGTAGGGGGTGTGTTATGGATATTTTAACACACCCCCTACATGGCATTACACTTCACATTCTTAATTAATGTCCAAGGATACTTTCTTTAATTGTTTTAGTACTGTACGGCACTTTCACAATGCACGGGGTGTGTTACAGATACCATAACACACCCCCTACATGACATTACACTTCACATTCTTAGAAAGTGTCCAGGGACACTTTCTTTATTGTGAAAGTGCCTTTCAGAGTGCAGGAGGCATGTCACTGATCTGTAAGCACTGTAACACACCCCCTAGCACTCATTCAAAATCCATGTGCATGGCTCCCCCTCAGTAGCGCACCTTTATTAATATTAAAGGCACACTGCCAAGAGGGAGATGCAGACAGAGGCACCATCCATTCCATATAGGAATAATGCTATTCCTAAATGGAGTTTATTAAATCCGGGGGATAGTTTTGTTTTTTAAACAAAAAACATGTTTATTGAATTTCATTTATGACATAGGCAATAATACATTTATATAAATGAAAACAAACCATATTGACATATTTTCAGTTATAAACATTATACATCACATATAGTCTTTTGTACAGTCATTGTCAATCGAACAATACATAGCTCATTCAGTTCCTGCCTTCCCTTAAACCTCATTTCTCCTCCAAAACATTATTCTGCATGTATTTTTCCCACAATTCCAATTTTTACTATGTAATTTGTTTCTACCCTTTTCTAAATATCCCACTTTCAGTTCTTTTATCTTTGTTGCAATTTACTACTTCTAATATGGTTGGTTTAGACTTTGATTTCCATTTTGTTATGAGTTGGCAGATTTTAAAAATTCTCTGCAGACTACTCTGTCAGAAATACTGGGTGGACAATTTGATATAACTAAGGAAATTACATTTTTGAGCTGTGATACAGGTTCTGAATTGCCTAAACATAGTAAGGCCTTGCTGAGTTTATTTATTATTTATTTATTTTATTTTACATTTGTTAACCGGGAGAGTCCGACTGGATACATGTCCATTTTCAGCGGAGGCCCGGGGAGAAAAGCTCCAGGTACATAACAGACATATGAACATTGTTAATGCAAAAAAGGAAGATAGTTGAGTTCTAAATACAATATAAAGATACATCACATCTTGGGAAAAAAATAACAGCAGCATATAAAAAAAAAACATAGGTCAGTTACAAAGGCGAGGCTCCTTGTTAAAAAGCGGTTAAGGATAGTGAGGTAAGAGAAGGGTAAATGATAGTGGTTAATCAGGTTTGGAACCGGGACATTGCCAGAGAGTATTGAGATGGGGTTTAAGCTTCTTTTTGAGTTTAATTCTGGTAACTGCAAAAAAGCAATTACAGTCATAGTCTATATATCAATGCTATAATATATTATTATGCATATAAACCCAGAATAATATTTTCTCTAGTGTTTCACAAACAAATAGTCAAATCATCTTTGTCCTGGCCATTGTACATTGTTACTTGGATTGCCTTTGTCTGACGCACAGCATGGCCTGTCTATGCTTAGGTAAGCATAGTTTGGTGTTTGTGTATGCATCATTTTTGTTGTATGTATCTGCTTAGCTCTTGTATAGTTATGTTGTACAGCTGTGTACAATCTGCTACCTTTTTGCTAGTGCCATGGTCTGCCAATATCTGTCATGGTCAGTCCCTGTTGCTTGGTCTTCCTCTGACTCATTGTTTTTCTCAGCTGTTACTGCCTGTGGTGCTGGAAACTGGCCCCTACACTGTTTCCTAAGTATAATATTGTGAAACATAGCACACGTGGTAAGTTCTTTTGTACAAATGAAGAGTTATACTGCAGAGCACCATCAGATGTATCCTGGCAGTGGAACCATGTTGTCATTAGCCAAGTACCACATTCTGTGGTGTTTCTGTTTTACAATATGGCATGGTTGTAACTGTGTTCAGTTTAGTTATGATAGCTTCTAACTGGTGTCATTAACCATGGTTCCAGGGCATATCCATGTTTGCCCACAAGATTGGCATTGGGGAAGTTACCTCTCACAAATCATTGCTAGACATCACATGTGTGACATATGTGGGAGTCATGAAAACTGCATTACAAACCACCTGACAGTTGAAGGTTATGTACCTCCTTCCCAGTTCACCATATGGAACCTTTATTTCAATGTGGGCATTATTTATGGCCCCTAATAGCTCAGAGAAGCAGGCTATAGCTAGAAGTCCCACATGGTGTTTGTTCTCACCTCTGGGGTATGTTGTAACTGCATATGTTCTCCCACATACTAAAGCATGGTGTTGAGTAACTGGTGGAGTATTCTTGAGGGAGATGCCTGAGATACCCCCACTGTGTCCCCAGTGGGTCGCTGAAAGGCCCCTGTAGCTAATATACATAGAGCCACACATACCTTTGTATCCACTGTGATAGCTACTCCATGGGGCTGCATACAAGGCAGACAAATGTCCACAATTTTCTGCATGGTGTCCCTGTCTGTATGGTATTTGCCCATTGCATTGTTGTCATGTATGGCATGAACTATTAAGTACAGTTGGCAGATCTACTGCCCCCCATGGGTGACACTGCACACCATCAGCTGCAGCAGCTGCTATAAGAACCTCTTGCAGATACAAATTAACAATGGCTGTGGCAATGCCTAATATTATTCAGTGATGCCCACTGCTTGAACGTGAGCATCTGTATGTAGATAAAGCTATGGCGAGTGCAGTGTTGCTGTGCAGTGTTTAAATGTTTCTGAATTGCTCCTCCATGTTGTTTTCCTTCTTATCATACTCATTGTTTTATTATGTGGTCTTTACCATATGTCATAGTCTACCATGTGATTTTGGCTTAACATAATGTGCTGCTTGGTTTTCTAAATCACATACACCCTGTTTGTGTCTGCTAATCATGCAAACTCTCTTAGCACAGTGCTGTAAAGATTTATGAATCATGCCCCTTATGTGGTAGAATTTTGCAATACAGTTCACTATATTCTACATATTTACACTGTTTGGTAATATGTTTATAGAGTTTTGTACTGTTTGGTATTTAGATTTTATGCTAATTAGGTGTCCAGATTTTTTTTTGGCTGAATATGCCTACTTTTAATGGGCCTTTGTACCTATTTTTAATAGCTATAGGTTGAGATGCATATGGTGCAGTCAGCAGTGCACATGCCTCTGTAAAAATGAGCTTGGGATCTTTTAATTAGTGTGTGTGTGTGTGTGTGTGTGTGTGTGTGTGTGTGTGTGTGTGTGTGTGTGTGTGTGTGTGTGTGTGTGTGTGTGTGTGTGTGTGTGTGTGTGTGTGTGTGTGTGTGACAGTTCAGACAGTGCTTGATCTGTACTGGAGGAGTGCTCACCTTGTGCTGGTAATAAAGTATATTTGAAGCAACTGTAGTCCCCTTCTGAATGAAAAAATTGATGGTTAATCTAGCAAGAATAAAACAACTTAAACTTGTGAAGAAATCATAGTCTGCAGATATAGAAAGAAGTAGGCATATTATTGAGGTGAATGGCATCCATTTGGAGAAACATGTAGCAACAGTGTTATGGATTCATTCGTCTTTACATGAGTTACTTTGAAATTTGCTTCAGTCATAAAAAAATCTTGCTAAGTCTTATGACCAAATAGTATAAATACTAAAGGAGCACTTTGAGATTAAATTGGTGGGGACTGCAGAGTGGTGACATTTGGGTTATTGCAACCAGAGGTCAGGTGAGCCAGAAACTTAGTAAAATGAAAGAGTGCACTGTCAATTTGGTTCATGTTTGGATGAAGGACTTACAGGAAACCTTATGAGATGTATTTACAGAGAGACTAACAGAGAAAACAGCTCACTATCAGGACAGTAGGATTTACAATAATATAAGTCCTGATCTAAAAAATAAATTGTCCTTCAATCAAAACAACAATGAATTTTGGAACATGTTGTTGCACTTGTCATGCACTTTTTGAGGAGAGCCTTGACCCCCCCCCCTGCACCCTGGGCTCTGCACCCTTTCCCAGTGCTACTTATGTATATTAACGTCAAGATCATTATACTTTAGAGTATGGACACTACTTGAAGGTACTGCAGCCTTGGCATTAGTGTACATACATTCCCCTCACTGGGGAGTACTCTAAGGCACTTCAGCCTTGGCGTTAGTGTACATTCCCCTCACAGAGAAGTACTCAAAGGCACTTCAGCCTTGGTGTTAGTGTACATTCCCTTCACAGGGAGTACTCAAAGGCACTGTAGCCTTGGTGTTAGTGTACATTCCCCTCACAGAGAAGTACTCAAAGGCACTTCAGCCTTGGCATTAGTGTACATTCCCCTCGCAGAGGAGTACTCGAAGGCACTGCAGCCTTAGCATTAATGTACATTCCCTTGCAGGGGAGTACTTAAAGGCACTGCAGCCTTTGAGTTAGTGTACATTCCCCTTGTAGGAGAGTACTCGTAGGCACTGCAGCTTTGGCATTGGTGTACATTCCCCTCGCAAGGGAGTATTTGAAGGCACTGCAGCCTTGGCGTTAGTGTACATTCCCCTCACAGAGGAATACTGGAAGACACTGCAGCCTTGGTGTTAGTGTACATTCCCATCACAGAGGAATACTCGAAGGCACTGCAGCCTTGGCGTTAGTGTACATTCCCCTCACAGAGGAGTACTCCAAGGCACTACAACCTTGGCGTTAGTGTACATTCCCCTCACAGGTGAGTATTTGATGGCACTGCAGCCTTGGCATTAGTGTACATTCCCCTCACAGAGGAGTATTCGAAGGCACTGCAGCCTTGGCATTAGTGTACATTCCCCTTGCTACTGTCATTGAACATTAAACAGGCATGCAGAGAACACTACCTACTGAATCAAACAATGCTTTCCAAGGAATTTGGGAGTATGGATATGGAAGACAGTTATACAACTGAAAGCATGAGGCACTGGTTGGTGTTGTACACAAAGACAGAATATAGGCTAATCCTGCAAAAAGTAAAATGTTTTTTATCAGCATTATTTGTTTACTTATTTAAATCTGTTGCAACAGGAGCAGACAAAGCTTAAGTGTACACATATCATACAGTAGAAAATGCAATATAATTAATTTAAAGATAGCTAACAATAGATAAAAATGTTTTTTTAACACAAATTGTATAAAGAGTGTCTGATTCTAGAAAAGGAGACAAACTGCATTAGTTACAACAAGTAAGCAAAATGCTGTAGATAAGGCGGAAAAGCTGCAATTTGTTTTGCAATACAGATGGGCTACTAAGGGGTTGGTGAAAATATATATATACATATTTACACACACACACACACACACACACACACACACACACACACACACACACACACACACATACACACACATTAGTTGCTTATAAGCTAATGTTTCCCAGCAGAGTGGTTGTATGGTTGTAGGCCAAAAGTCTGAGCAAGTAAATAGCTTTTTCTTTTTGGGATTAGTTTGATTTTAGCATTGTTACAAATGTGATGGAAGGGATAGATTACATATTCTGCCCAGACCTTTACAAACTATTGATGTAGATCATCAGAGCCTGGTGGTCTGTCGTCTGGAATTTAATCAATTATGTTTTTGATAGCTGTTGATGGTAAGTGTTTTAAAGTACAATAGTGGAAAGGATTGTGTTAGATTGTAATTTTAAATACTGTACATTAATTCTATGTTTTTACTTTTTAAGGGAGCTTTTCTCCCTACGCCTCCATTGAAAAGGGGTTCGATGCCCATTCATATCCTAGTTGACAAATGTTATAAGTCAAAACTTCTGGTGAGCTTGAGTCTGGGGTTGGAGTGTTTGGTATCACAGGGATAGAAAAGCTGGATAAATTGTCTCAGGTGAAAGTGGTGCATTAGGGTTATATACATATAGTTGACATAAGTGTAATTGTAAAAATCAACTTTTACACATTGGCAACAATGGAGAACTAAATGCCACAGCTATGGAAACATATTTGCATACAGAATGAGCATAGCACAGTAAATTATAATCACAAGACAAGACAAGAATAAAAATAATTTTCTTGATACAAAATTCTATATACATTTTGTAAAGATAAACAAGCACACAGACATGACTTAAAATGGCACTGAATTACAAATGGATTTGATATGCTAAAAAAATTGTTTGTGTCATTTGTTATAAAAAAGATGAAAAGCTAGTCATAGAAACAGATATAGTACAACAGTATCCATCATGCCTAAAAATGTTTTATGCATTGTTTCTTAAGAAATGTTTGCCAGTAGTACTATGAAATTTAAAATGTGTATAGGTATTAATCTGGCAGTGTGTTAGATGAAATAATGATACAGTATGACACAAAAACTGGAAAAAAAACTGTTAATTTTATTTGTGATAAAAGGTGAAAGAACAGCTGTGTCAGTGAGGAAATGGCTGCAAAAATTAGCATTAAGCCTACACTGATAGTGTAGAGGAATACATCTCTGACTATGACCATGTTACACAAGTTTGAATAGGTGAGGCAGAGGAGAAATTGACTACAGAGGTGCATGCAGTGGTCCCTGGTGGAAACCAAGGAAACAGCAGTTTAGTGCCTTCTGAATGTGGATGGGGCAATCTTACTGATGCCAGCCCTTTGCTGAAGGGTTGAACAGAGAAGCACTGATGTCTAATGCACACCCCACTCATGAGCTGTCACTGCGTGGTACAAGGTAAGGTATAGAAAAAAAATATTGAGCCATGCCTGATGGCTGCCTACACAATGGTTCCTCCTGGTCAACCTTCAGTACTGATGATTGGCGAAAGAATGGAGTAATTGGCTGAGAGGGAGCTGATGACTGGCAGGCAATGAGGCAAAGATAACCGTAAAAATAAAAAGTAGTATCAAAACTGGAAACTAACCATGCAAGTGAGAGTCTTGTGAATTTGAATCAGTGCAAAAGGTGTTTATTTACATAAAGTGTAGGCTGAGAAACTAAGAACCCTGTGAGGTGTTAATTAATGCTGCCACTTTGCTGAGACAGGCTATCGCATCAAGTTATGCAGTGACGGCAGAGCGAAGAGTCAATAAAGAGACTAAAATGCTTAGGGGGGAAAAGGTATTATTAATAAAATGAAGCAAAATGAATGGACACCCCTGGCATTTCCTCTTATATCAACTAATAATTCCATATATATTTGTGGTAATCATAAATCAACTGTTAGTCATGCTACAAGCACTTGAACATATGTATTTCCTAAGGATAAAGAGCTGAAGGCTATGCTGCTGGCGGACTTTTGTTTTCAAAGCACATATAGCCGCTACTTAGAAAAAGGTATTATTTAGTGATTCTAAAATGTATGTTCTGATTAATATGCAGTGAAGCTTTTTGACTTACATCTGATTACCATCCAATGTGAAATGTATTAAAGGATTTCGATATAGTTTTGTATCTGGACAATTTCTCTATTAGTGGCCGGCAGATAGTGACTGTATAAGCAACTTATATATATTGGGTTTCAACATTTATAAGATTATGAAATGAGGATTAATAATGAAAAAAAATCTATGAGTTTGGTAAACTGAAGAACTGATCATTTCCTAAACAGTAAGGGGATATATGTCCTTCAACAGAGAAAAGGGAAAGTCATCAATGATCTGTACCCCACCCAAGACATGTGAAGGAATTACAACCACTTTCTGGTTTGTTTATTATGGAAATAAATGGACCTAATGAAAGTATAATGTTAGCATTACTGTATAGGCAGCTGAAAGATAAGGTACCATGACAATGGAAATATTTAGAATAAAGGTTTTCAGAAAATATTAGAAAATGCTGACTTGTGATATGTTATTATTACACTATGATCAATAGTTAACTGGTATCGTGTGCTTGTAATGCTACAGCCTGAGACATTGGTAAAGTAATTGTGTAAGTCTTGCCTTCAGACCATTGCTTATGCATCAAGAACCCTTTCTCATCTTGAAAGAAAGTATTCTCAAAACAAAAAGAGAAACATTACCTTTATTTTTTGTAGTAAGGTCATTCCATTGTGAACTGCAGATGTATGAATGTTGTGTTATTCACCATAAACTGTTAGAAACATTATTTGATGCGCACAGAAGTTTACCTGCCATGACAGCAGAAAGGATCCAAAGATGTCCTATATTGTCAGTCTATGATTATAAGACAGAGTTCCAATTTTCAAAGATTCATAATAATGCAGATAGACTCAAAATGGTTCCACTACCTAAATTTTCCGACAATGCAAAAGAAGGAATCACAGAGTATGGGGATGCTTTCACTAAGGGCGATTTTTGGGACATTTCTCTTAAAACACATTTCGTTGTGTATGTTTGTAATAATTTGAAAACATTTTTCAGAAGGAGAACCAAATTTCAGATGAAAAAGGTTGTAACTTATTGGGCACTAAGGTAATAGTTCTCTGTAAACTCAGAAAATTTGTACCCGAAAAAGTCCATTCAGGTCACTTTGGCATTATTAAAAATGAAAATATAAGCTTGATAGGTAGTCTAGTGATTATAGCTAGGTAAGAAGACTGAAAATGTGTACAATATTTATGTGCAACATGAGTTGGAGAAAAAGATGCGACAGCATGCACATTTCACCACTGGAATTCCCATGTGGATGCTGGAAAAAATTGCAGAAGATCATCTGTGAATGAAGTATTCATAACAGTGGTGAATGAATGTTCAAAATGACTTGAAATATTAATTTACCTGAAATCAGTCTCACATTACCATTACTCATATGAAAAGACTTTTTCCTACTTATGGTGTCCCCTGAACATATTGCCACTAAAAATAGAATGCAATCTGAATCAGAAGAATTTTGCTGTTTTGGTAAGCAAAATTGGATAATCCATTTCTCTAGTCCCCAGGGCATCCTGCAACACACAGGTTAGCAGAAAGATTTGTGAAACTTTTAATAAAGGAATGAAGAAGCTGTCAAACAGCAGACTAGAAAATGAAAACAGAATTTAATTTATACTATTATAGTATAGATTAACTCCAAATAGTAATACAGGACAATGACTGCGGAAATGTTCTTCAGCAGACATATCAGAACTAGACTAAATCTGATAAATTCAAATCTTAGGAATAAATCTGTGCTTGCATAGCAGTTTGTGGAAGTTCCAGAATGCCAGTCAAATGGAGAATAAGTAGTGTGGGATAAAGAGGGCAGCTGTCCCATGCACAAGGTGTTAGGGAGTGGAATAAGCAGATGCCAATAGGTCCGTAATACTGCTTCTGTGGTCAGGGCTAACACACTTCAGCACCTTGTGTGTGTATAAATTGTAGCAAGAGGCTTGAAAGAGTTTGTTTTTAGTATTGTAGCAGAGGACCCCCCCCCCTTTTTTTTTGCAGGGGGTGCTAGAATGGCTGATGGCACAGATAGCTGTCTGCAGCTCTGCATACAATGGACAGATCCTTTAACAAAAATAATGCAGTACATTTCAGGGACATTGTTGAGAGGGAATCCAAAGTGGATTCCAGGAACTTTTGTGGGTAATGCAGGTCCAGCTTTTAAAGTGTTCAATAACATGACTGAAGACCTTCCAATGGGAGATACTCTAATCAGAAGATTTTGATTGGCAACGGGAATGGATGGTATCATATTGATTTGGTAGCAGTGATTTATTGTGTTCCAGTTCTGACTTGTTCCCTGACTCAGTATGAAGGATTGTGATCTAATGTGTCAGTAACTGCAAAAGTTAAAAAGAGTGAGCAGATGATAACAGTTTGACCAGCTGTTAATGGCAATGAATCTGAAGCTTCACATTAATAAGACTGATTATTTTCCAGAGCTACATAAGATATCTCATCTATGGACTGTGTCTGCAGACTTTAAAAGTCCATTTTACAACAGTAATTTACTTAACTTTCAAGCCTGAAACAGCTTTTTTGTATTCTTCCAATTACCAGCAACAGCTCATTATGGTATCCAGATTTTTTTGGATCTGTCTTTCTTAACAGAGTGAGTCACCAATTAATAATAGACAGTATTAGGAAATGTTGTTGTTGTTGTCTTCCGGCTTTTCCCGGTTAGGGGTCGCCACAGCGGAACTCCGGTCCGCTAATGATTGGCAGTAGATTTTCATGAACGTCAAGGTGCCAGCTCAACATTCAACCTTCAACAAAGGCACACACATTTACGCATGTCTTTTGAATGCCCACTCAACCACAGGGAGGACATGCAGACTCCACACAGAAGGCACTTCCCGCACTTAAGCCGAGAATCGAACGGGAGAACCTCTTGCTGTGAGGCAACAACACTACCACTGCACCACCGCGGTGTTAAGAAATGTAAGGTGTGATTAACAAAAGATTGTTCTCAGATGCTCTGCAGAGGAGAAATTGACTATTGATTTCCCCTTATTATTAATATTTTCATATTTGCATTCATATTTTCTTAACTCAAAGACCTACGTGTTATTGAGGGGCACAGAGTGAAATGCCCTGGTTGGGAGAAAGAAAAGTACGTTGTTAATATGCAGTTACAGTACACTGTACTGGAAATATTGGTAGTTATTTGCTACTAATTATGAAAATATGAAATATTTCTATATTTACTTAATATTTCTAAAACAGGGTGACTTACAAATTATTATATGACATCAGATGAAACCTTAGATGATGCTGAAAAAAGAATACACTGTACAATACTTACATAATACACTGTACATCTTGAAAGGTATTCAAGATTATTTGTATTGTTAATTATACAAATAACATAACTCTTCACATGTGTATAAATATTGTAGTAAACATGCAGATAGTAATGAACTCTATGCTATGTGAAAGCTTACCTTTGGTCAATCAAAGTAAGATGACAAAATGCATAAACTGACACTTGAATGTGTGTTAAAGAGCCATGTTCATCACATTTCAACATTGAAAGTGACTGTCACACATTGAAATGTCAATTTATTTAAATAAGATAGGTGGTAATTTACAATGACTAGTATGAATTCATCAAACTAACTTATTATTACTCTTAACAATGCATATTTTAAGTATAATTTATAGTTACTAGGTGTATTTTTGGTCAGCTATTGCTAAATGTACCACATGTTGCCCTTTTGTTCTTCGATATGAGACATGGGTGTTCTGCACTTTTTAGATGGAAAGTTGAGACCAATGGTAATGCTATCTTTAACCATCTAAAGATGGAGTCACTGTTAATCAATTAATCTCAGCAGCAAACAGAGGGATGGAGGACTACATGTTTTACATCTTAAAGTGCCATTTGCCATTGGAACCATTATCATACAAAACCTATATTTATTATTTTGCCATTCATCTTACAAATAAGGTGATTTTTGGTAATCATCACTCTGAGGAGGATGAAACATGCAAGAAGACATTTGGGCACCAATGCCCTGCCATTTCTCCTGAGATCTTTGAATGAGAGTACAATAATGGCTGAAGAAGGGGAAGGTAGTGCTCCTTTTAGAACACAGAGTTGATGTGAGGAGGAGGCCAAGACTGCTCTGGTTATCCTCCATAAGCATTACAGACACAGTCACCTGCAGGAGTGCTATTCTGGTGTCACAGTAGCTGATGCCTGGACTAGGTTGGCCACCCATGATACAGGCATCCTAAAATGTGGGAACAGTGCCATCACCAGTGCAGTTACCTGAAGAGCGGCAAGCCTGACCTCTTTGACCGATAGGAGGCTAAAGTCATCACCTCCATTCTGTAAGTATAGAATGCTGTCAGCAATGAAATATCATGCCAATCCGTGGTACCACACCTTTTCATTCTATTCCTTCTTTATCTGTAGCCCTACAAAGATTGAAAGTAACAGGGAGATGCATGGGAAACAAGTGCAGCACCTAAGCATGCAACGGTTTATGCATAGTTACTGTTATGAAAGATATGCCTGTTTGCATACTGACAAGTACCAATTAAAATGATGGTAAATGATATTTATACAGAAGGACTTTTGTCAGTACTGGCATTCCTAAATGGAATTAGTATGAGTGTGCAATGTTAAACATTTGCTTCTGCATGTTACCACTGTACAGCTGGAGATGTGTCAAATCATGTTTAGGCTGTGATGCTATCCCCTGTACAGCTAGAGATGTGTCTCATCATGTTTAGGCTGTGATGTTTCCCCATTTTGTAGTTTCTCCAAGTCTTTTGTGTTTCTAATACCATGATGGGAATGGACCCCATTCCTAAGTCAAAGTATGATTAAAGTTCATGAAATTAGTTTTGGTTCAAGCTTTGCTGTTAGCCAGAAGTGCTCTTTGCAGCACCCACAATTAATCACTCCTTTTGCATGGAGTTACATGTATTGGTAACATATCTAAGGGCAACTGTAAATTCTTTTTTGTAAGACCAATTGCTCCTACTACTATTGGAACTGTATAGCTGGAGACATAGAAACTGAAGTTTAGATGTAAATCTAATGACCACTTGGAAACAAATTGTTTAGCGCTTTCATTCACAATTTATTTTATGAACTTCTTCAGAAAAAACATCTGTCTAACCCTTGCTTCCTTTTATATCAAATCTTACAGGAAATGACCTCATCAAACAAAAATATTTTTTGTGTATACATGAAAACTGAAATATTAACTTGTATTAAAAAAATACATACATATATACTATACACTAAATAAATTGTGAATGAAAGCGCTAAACAATTTGTTTCCAAGTGGTCATTGGATTTACATCTAAACTTCAGTTTCTTGGTTTCTTGGTTATGTTGGTATAGCTGGAGACATGTCTTATCATGTTAAAGCTGTGATGTTACCCTCTGTATAGCCGGTAGATATCTCATCATGTTTAGGTTATGTGTACTAAGATTTTTTGGATGGCTGTCAGGTTAGCTCTCCTTCCCAAAATAAAGATAAAGTGTGTTGGCATGGCATAGTTGTAACTGTTAAAATAGGCAATTGTAAAAAAAAAAAAAAAGTTAAAATAACTGTTTAGATCATATTATTACTAGTTTATTTCCCTTCACTGTATTTCATGAGTATGAAAAAATAGGATGCTCCTCACCCTCTTTGTCGCATTACTTTTCTTTCATTCTTTTTTAAAGTTTTTCCATTTCTTTTACTATTATATGCAGTAGCACAGAGACCTGGACCAACCACACCAGCATGGGCTGTCATCCCCCTCCACCACATGTGGCAGCAGCAGCACCATCACCAGCACCAGAGGCACCAAGCACCATCACCAGCACCAGAGGCACCACGCACCATCACCAGCACCAGAGGCACCAAGCATGTCAGCCTGCCAGAGTTCCTTCCACACATCCTTCCTTACTTTCACCACCTGCGTCAGACGTCTGACAGTAAATTAAATAAATAATAAAATAAATGCTTTCCTTGAATGAGAATAAGGAATGTATTACACATCTAGCACGGCTGTCTCTGCTAGAATACAGCCAGGCAGCTGTCTGTAAGAATCACCACAATTTAAAATATTTCTGTTCATAGAGTACAGCTGCAGTGACTATGCCGTATTGCCCTACGGCAAAGTGCTGCTGCAGCCATTTGGTTTCGGCGACGTAGCTCGCAGGGAAATGTCTTGCGAGCTACACGCTGGAACCCTTTTCCTATGCCTCCTTCACCATTGTGTTCTCCCTCAGTCTGTTGCCCCACCCCCTGTCAATCATGTCTGTCTTCCTTTGTGACTGACCCTCCCTCTCTTACTCAACAATTACTTTTCTGACTTTCTGCCTCAATTTTCCCGTCTCCAAAAAAGGGCACCTGTTCCACAAAAAAATACTCCCACCTATACCTCTTAATGTCACGGACCTTTAATTAATGTACACATAATTGGCTACACTAGTTGATCATAAAAATTGTTCTTACCTGACAAATCATTGAGGATGTTAGTCATTAAATAATTACTAATATTTTTGTGAATCACCTGTATTATTCAGCTGCGTTGAAATGTATGATCCTATCGAACCTCCATCTTGTTCATTCCTTATTTGCTCATCCTGTGTTCTCCCATCTGCTTGATTCTCCTTTTTCATCTTTGTCCTCTCCTCTCATTTGCAACTTTCAAGCTGGTCAAAAAATATATAAACAAACCACACTCATGCACAAAAAGGGATTATATATTAACGTCATCTTTCTGTGGTCATACTTTGTGCAACATAGGTTCAGAGGTTCATAGTTAGGCACTAGGCTATCGGCCCAAGGGCCTAAGTAAGCAAAGTCAACAAGGTTCCCTGGCTCACGCCACCCAGGAAAGTTATTTTCCTGTGCCCCTGTCGAACAGAGCCACAGAAGTGATCCCCGGGGTGTATTTCCTATTTCCCATCCACTCATCAAGATTTTTCTTGAAGAGTGCCAATGAAAAACTTTGCTTGACATAGATGGGTAGCTTGTTCCAGAGTATAGGAAGTCTCTGGGACAGGAATCTATCCCTCCAGTACATCCTGTTTATTGCGGTGACACTTGGTAGGAGAGCAATGTTGCTGATCATGTATAGCCACAGGGGCAATGACAGTTTCCAACCTCTGGCAAAATGGAAGATATTTTCTTGAAGCAGACTAAGAACTTGCCATTGGCCACACAAATGAGCTGAGCACTCATGTGCATCATCAAGGAATAATGAAATATGGTGAAGTTATCACCTTCCTTGTGAAGGTCTCTTTGGCTCAATGTCTCCATTATATTATAAATCCATACACAGTTCTTCTAAAACTAACTGTGGACAGGCTTGTGTTTTACTGTGTTTACAGTGGTTCATGTCATATTTTTTATGGGCGTCATTGGCCTGTGATATAGTGTAAACTTTTAGAAAGTTTCACTATCTAGCTTTTTTCAGCTGCTGTTTGTCAATGTTATACATGACAGTTTATAAGTTGGTAAGCCATAGCTCTCAACTGTCCAGATTTTCACAGAATGTCCAGATTTTTGCATCATAATTTTGATGTTTTTCTCATAAAATTGGTTGCTTTCTGGGAAATCACTGAGGACTTGAAGTCACTAAATAATGACATACATTTGAATTTCAGATTTCATATCCTTCAGAAAATGCATGCTAACACAAATCCTGTTGTTCTAACAACTTTGTAAGTTTATATGACCAATATTTAAAATGCGTCCATATTTTTGGGCCTTTGCCACCCCCCCCCCCCCTCATTATTTTAGGCTTTAACCAGATTTCTTGTGCTAAGAGGTTGAGAGGTATGTGACTACTAATACTTGGAGGATATATGCAGAGTTAATCCACTATTTCAGGATTTTCATCTGTAGGACACACGGTCATGTCGACCATTACATCTGGTGATATTATTGGTTTGCATTATTCCTTGTGGTTGTTTCAGTTTTATTATGTTGTAGAGCATTGATGGTGTCAGTCATCACCACTGTCAGCCACATGGAGGTGATATTACAGCTACTGATCCTTACATTGTTAGATCTTTTATGGTTCACCCATACACTCGCATTGACTAGCAAGGGTGCATGTGTACTGTCAATGATTGTCTGTGCTGCTCATACTTACCTCTGTCCATGAGGGGAACTAACACGATATCTCCACAGGACTGGGCTGCGTCCATGGCCAGGAGCTGCTCATCATACACACTGGCTTGGCCACATAATATATAATTAGCACTGCTGCTCATCAAACACGCAATATAAATAGTGTTGGCTTGGCCACAGTCCTGGATGCAGTGTTTATGAATCTCAGGAAAGACAATTTATTTTTGCTTCTGAAAAAGGAGATGTAAGATGTGTATTCTCTTCCTTTAAATTATTGTTGTTACTAGTATATTGATAATATAGTGTGTTTTTCCTATGTACTAAACAGCTTTAAAATCACGTGATTAGGAGGATTTAGAAAATTGTATAAAGGGGTAAATCAAGACTGAAAATGGGGAGATACCTCCAGCAATAGATACATTGTGTGCAGGGGTAAATTAGGCCTGAAAATAGAAGCATTTCCAGCTGATGAACTTCACCCTATAGTCCTAGGTTTGAGCCCCTCTGTCATCCATTTCTTGACTCTGTTACTATGAACAACCCCTGTGTAAAAGCTATATAAACTATCCTTTATCAAATAAGATATACAAACTATCCTTGCCAACTGGCTCTTAAATGCACATAAGCGCAAATCTTTATAAATGTGTCCAAGCAATTAAGAAAGACCCAATAATTGTATATATATGTTTCATCCTTATTTGGGCTCATTACTACAGAAAAAGTGGAAAATCTAGCTATGTTCTTGACCAGTCAACTTGTAATAATCATGAAATACATTACTTCAGGAATGGATCCAAATGTAAGTTTATCCAAAATAATGTTCAAACAAAACAGCAAAAGGAGGTCCCACAACAAACATGTAAAGAACCAAACTCGAAACAGGCAAAGAAACAAACTATAAAATCCAAAAACAGGGACAAAAACCAACCAGAAAAAAAAACTGGCTAGACTAAGAAACTTTTAAAACATTTGCGACCCCTCGTTATCAAGGCATTACTTGGAGATCTGCAAATTATTCATTACTAATCCTTTGCTACATTTATTATCAGCATTACTAGTCATTTTTTCAACCTGTAGTCTGTCAGTGTTTATTATGAATGCACACTTGTGTTTCATATTCTCTTATTGCATTTATGATTGCTTTTTTCATTTCTTTATTGTATGTTATACTGCACACTTTGTTTATGTTGAGGCTGAAACTGGTCCATAAACCAGTTCACTTTCCTGGTTAACAAAAAACTAAATAAATCATGAAAATGTTGGTCCTTGAATGTGCAATACACACAAGTGTTTGTAAATGCACTCATGTCAGTAAGATAGACACCACTAGCTGAAGACATGCTTTGTCGTAATTAACCCAAATACCAAACTGGAAATGCTTATGTGATGTTGCCTACTTTCTCTGACCACCTTTTGTTGTCTAATGTTTGTCTCCCAGATGGACTTATATCCTCCACCTTTTCTGTTATATCCCTCATTACAACTACCTCTCTTATTGCCTTTCCATGCTCTCAACAAACATAGACAGGATCATTCACTTTAGACTTGTACACACTGTACTATTATTAAGTTAAATGTATATATTTTGTTTCCCAATGGATTCACACCTGTATCACTGCATTGCATTTCTGGACTTAATGTTTATGATGAAATGTCTGTATGCTTATGGTTTATATATTGTTAAAAGTGGAACTTTTCTCACTGGGCTGCATAGAAAATAAATGTGCCCAAGTTACAGTACCCTGGTTAGCAAAGATAAACAAGTCAATAGACTAGATTTGATGCTACCAGTACCCTACTCAAAAGAAGGAAGACTTCAGAATCTCTGAAATTGCCTCTGCTTTGTATTATAGCAAATCAATGGCTTTTACATTTGCACTTTTATATTGTAATAGCAAAATTCAACTTAGGGGCTATTATTCTATCAGGGTAATTTCCTTGTTTTTGTTCTGCTTAATGTCAGCCCTTTAAAGCTTCATATTTCCATGTGTTCTTTGCTCCAAACTACATTACCTTCCACTCTTTAGTTGTAAATCCCAGCTGCTATGTACTTATCAACATCAATAGCTACAGTAAGATGCCTCAGAGAATGAACATCCCATCTGTTACTGCCACACAAATACTTGTAAGATCAGTATATACGCTGGCATTGGTCTTCAACAGATTATGATATCTGACCCAAATAAGTTAAAATATCCTGGTTCTAGCAATTTTGTCCTTATTTATTTTTCTCTCACAGTTACTTTCTGTTTGCAAGTAGCTAACAATATGCCAGTCCATTCAAAGCAAAGATCCAGGCATTCTTAGACACTAAACCCTGCATTTTTGGAATGGAAGTGCAGTCATGAACATTGGTTACCCAGACAAGTATGTCTCATTTTCAGTATCTCACCTTAGTGCATATGGGGAATGAGTGGATGGCAATAGGCACAGCAAATTAAGGTGGTGAAAAAGGGCAAGATGACATACCATTAAAGGAATGACACACTCCCAGCACTGGCAGGCTCAACCACATGCACTTATAATAAACAGATACCTCCACGTCCCATGGAGGCTGCTCCTTCATGTCAAATAACAAATGCCACCGTGCCACCTCAGGACCAACCCATACATCTTCAAACATCCTTATGGTACTCCCCTGGCCATCCAGGGCAGATCCATACTCATCCTGACTTTTGCGCATGTGATCTGTTCCCTAGTGTGTACCAAGGACTTCCAAGGAGGGGACCCACATCTGCTCTCACCTTACACTGGGGGGGGGAGCTTTCCCCTGCATAGAGGACCCTGCTGCCCAGCTCCTTTCATGACTTCCACAGGTGAATCTACTCCTTGCTGCCATTTATCCACAGCTGGGAGCTCTCCTTCCCCAGCCCATGATCCCTGTTAGGGTCCCTTCCACCTTCGCACAATCATGCTGGATCACATGTGCCTTCTCGTGCCACCAAAGTGAACTGACCATGCAATTCTGACTAGCCCATGGTACTTCCCTTGGCCAAGGGACAGATCTATTCCCATCCAGACTTCTGAGGAATGGACAAAGTCTTTGGCATGCAATGGGGACTTCCAGAGAGGGGGCTAACTTCTGCTTCCACCTTACACTGGCAGAAGCTCTCCCCAGCATGCAGGACACTGTTGCCTCACTCCCTTCTTGACTTCTGCAGGGCAGCCTATTCCTTTCTGCTGTTTACTGCAATTGAGATCTCTCCTCCCATGGCCTCTGAGCCCTACCAGGGTCCCTTACACCTCCGCATCTCTTGCAGTCTGCCCAATCATGCCAAATCACCTGAGCCCCTGGGGCCTCACCAGGGACCGTACCTCCAATTTTGACCAATCCCATGGAACTCCCCTTAGCTGCCGAGGGTCAGATCCATTCCCATCCAATCTTCTGAGGAGGAGACTTAGGCACTGGCATGCACCTGGGACTTATTTATTTATTGACTGTTGGTTACCTGTAAAGTCTGACTGGTTAGAAGCCCATTTTCAGAAGAAGCCCAGGGAGAAAAGCTCCAAATTATTGCAAAACATTTTAAGAACAACAATTTTATAATCTTCAAAAATAAAACACAAACATCTGCAGTTTGAATAATTATAACAAATTAAAGATAATATAAAAAAAAAAACATTGGTTAAGAATCAATACAAGTTATCTGAAAATCATTTAATATTTATAGAAATTTTAGCCAGTTCATAGAAAAATTAAAGGTTAGTTAGTCTAATACAAACAGGAACTGCAATATGAAGTGAGGGAAAACAGGCTTATGGTAGATTTAGAGAGAAAGTCATGGAAGAGAATTTAATAGAAGTAAGGAAGTAAGTGAAGAAGGAAGAGTAAAGAGGTATAAGGAATGAAAAAGTACTTGTTCACATTTAGAGATATAGTTCATCCTGGTTTTGAGCAAGAATAGAGAGAGATTGTAGCTAGGAAGTCTTTCAGAGTGGTTTTGAAATATGGGAGGGAGGGTATTGACCTGATGGATACAGGTAAGGAGAACCAGGCCTTAGAAACCTTGTACGAGTACAGACAATGCCCAGCAGATTTGATAGGTTTGTTGACAGACGGGCATTTTTGGTCACTGGATCGCAATGACCGACTGGGAACATAGTTGTGTAGAATGTTTTTTCATGCTGGATAGGCAGATGGATGCTGGAATACATCTAGAGCCTGTTTACTGCATTTCCCGTGTTGCACTTAATTTAAAATCGTTTTTATCTCTAAAAACTGCATTTTGCCTGATTTCGGCCTAGCACTCAAGTGTGGGGTCATTTATTGCACTGTTGTGATTATTTTGCTGCTTGTGTATCTCTGCTACCTTTAAACTACAACAAAAAGAAAAAAAAACAAAAAAATCTTGCTTTTTTCCAACTTTCTGAAAGTTAAGAAAGTTCAGTTACAGATTTGCTGTTCTGAACTGTTTGGAAGTTTCTAGAAGGCCAGTGCTTGCTTGGGCTAAAGGGAAGTCTCTGTGTTCACCAGTGGGAGTGGTTAACACTGAACAGCCTGCCTGTCCCTGGAGGAGTGGTTACTACCTAGAAGCTGTAGTTTTATTGGCCATTTTGGGTCAATTCTAAACTCCTTGATCTCTCTCTCTCTCTTAAAACCCAGCAACTCTCTTTTTGCGTGGTTTTGCGCACTGAGCAGCATCGGGCAGCGCCGCCTAATCAGGTTTAAACTATTTCCGGCTCCACAAAGTCTGCTCTTCACTTTTTCCCTTAGAACTGTTCAAACTCTCAAAGTAATCACTCTATTCTCTTTCTAAAGCCCTGCACTTGCTCAGCTCTTATAAGGAAACTCTAACTAACTAAAGCACTACACCCTCCTTGACTTCTCATAAGTATTAGACTCCCGATTGGTCCTTCCTGATCAAGTGAAAAATCAGTTCCCTTCAATAATCTGATCAGTAAAAAAACAGTTCCCTATACTAATCTGGTATGTCCAAGGGTCAGTTTCAAGGTTACTCTCCAGTCCAGCTGGTGAATCTGGGAATTTTGAGGCAATGTTATAATTGCCTCATGTACACAGACAACCCTCTCCTCCTTCCAACAAACTCTAATACATGTGAGAGATGCAGTTACACAGCCAAACTAGAGGCAGAGCTCTCTCAACCCAAGACTGGCACAGTCAGTCAGGAGGAAAAGGTAGCCACCCACAACACAAATCCAGTCTCACACAGACCTATTGCATCTGCATACCAAACACATAAACACACAAAAACATACTCGGAGGCTCTAAATAAAAATCTGCCTAAACAGCAAAGACCTCCAAAGCAGATATCCAAGCAACAGCCACCCCTCAACAATACCCACGAATCACATCTCTCACAAAATCAGTGTGCCTCACAGTCACAGCCCTTACGGCCAAACAACACACCAAATACACTTGTTATAGGGGACTCTATTGTCCGGCACACTGACGTCCCGCTCACCAGACTGAACAAGGAGAAGGTCACTGTAAGCTATCTGTCGGGTGCCAGGATCCGCCACATAACACAAGCACTCAGGTCACTCCAAAGCAAGTACAAGTATGACTCCGTCATTGTCCATGCTGGTGTGAATGACCTGAGACGTACCTCCCTGGACTACAATAAAAGAGACATAGAGGAGCTCTCTGACCATGTAGCCCAGGCTGGTATGACCCTGACCTTGAGTAGCATCTTGCCCTCACCAAGAATGATGCCACAGTATAAAGACAAAATGATCAGTTTCAACAATTGGCTAAAGTATTGGTGTCATTCAAAGGGGATCCAGTGTCTGTCACCCTGGGATGACATGCTCGACAAGCCATGTTGCTTCGCTAGGGACGGCTTGCACCTGTCACCCGTAGGCTTTTGTATACTGGCCAAGGCTCTTGCCACCCCCATAGTGCCTTTTTTAGGCAAGGCTCAAAGGACAAACCCACCTCCATAGACAACCCAAGGATAAAAATACTAAAGGTAATGCTACTCAATGCCAGAAGTCTAAACTTCAAGATGCATGCACTCGAGGCTCTCCTCAGTATGGGGAAAATCGATGTCTCTGCAGTAACAGAAACCTGGTTCAAGGATCCTGAGAGCACCCCAGCACTACCAGGTTATAACTCATACCATGCGTTTCGGCCCCAAAACTCAGACCAAAGCACAAAAGGAGGGGGAGTATCTATATTCATCAAAGATACCTACACCTCCAGGTTTGTGGCACTGCACGAAGCATCAGAAATCATCCATGTGCAACTAACAGCAGGCAAAACTGCCTTTCAGTTTGTAGCCTGCTACAGAACACCTTCCCTATTACAGGAACCCCACTTGGCATTCCTGAGAACACTGGAGAATATGAAGGTCTCTCCAAACACTATGTTATTGGGTGACTTCAACTACCCAAACATTGACTGGGAAAACTACTCAAGCCCAAACACCCTCGCCCAACGGTTCCTTGAATTTATAAACTCTAACACAATGGAACAACTGGTCACCACTCCCACAAGAGGGAACAACATATTGGACCTGGTCATCACCAACATGGGGACTCTATGTTCCACACCAGAGGTAAACCCCTCATTGGTAAGATCAGACCATAAACAAATTTCCCTGGACTTCCATATCCCGTCCCCACCCCCAGCCAAGGAAATCACTGTAAAGAATTTCTCAAAAGCCAACTTTGCACTTCTCAAGACTGAGGCGGAATCCTTCAAAGCCTCTGGGCCAGAGGATAATACAGCCCAATCCACAGAATCCTTTACAAATGCATTCTATGAGCACCTGCAGGAATGCATGGATCATGCTATCCCAAATAAAACCAAGACTCACTCCTCCAAAAACAGGAGACCGGTCTGGTGGACCCCGGCCATAAATAAGCTTTACAACAGAAGGAGGAAGCTACTACATGACAGAGCAAGATCCCAAAAAGGGAAGGCATCTCTGATAAGTATTAGCAAGAAACTTTGATCCCTCATAAAATCATCAAAGGTCAGTTTCGAAAGAATAATTGCCCTACACACTAAAGATAATCACAAGGCCTTCTTTAGTTATGTCAGGAACATGGGTGGAAACTCCCAGATATGCTCTGAATTGTTGCATAACGGTACAAAATATACCGAACCTGCAGACATAGCCAACATCCTGGCAGACAGATCCCCCCCTTCGCCCCCCAAAGGAGCAAATGCCTATCCCAACTGAATGTAACCTCCCTGACATCACAGATGCACAGGTGAAAGCTGCCCTCTCCAAAGCTAAAAACACAACATTTATGGGACCGGACGGTGTCCCAGGCTGTGTCTTACATGAGCTCCAAGAAGAACTGAACCCTCACATTAAGTCACTGTTCAAACTTAGCCTTACTACAGGATATGTACCCAAAGAATGGTGTACAGCTACAGTGGTCCCACTCCACAAAGGTGGTGCCACAACGGACTCCGGAAACTATCACCCCATAAGCCTGACTAGTCAGGTCTGTAAAGCTATGGAATGTATTATCATGGAACTCATAAACAAAGACATTGGGAGCCTCCAGACACTGGACCCTACCCAATTTGGCTTTGTTAAGGGCAGATCTTACCTCTTAAACCTAGTTGATTTCTTTGAAACAGTTACCAAAGCCATAGATGAGGGCAAGGTAGTCCACACAGCCTACCTGGACCTCGCAAAAGCCTTTGACACAATACCCCACTCAGGCATCGTAAATAAGTTTACCAACTTAAATATCAACCCCTATATCACAAGATGGGTTGCAAACTGGCTCAGAGATAGAACCCACATGGTCAGAATCATAGGTGCCATGTCCGAATACAAACCAGTTACAAGTGGCATCCCACAGGGCTCAGTTCTTGGACCTCTCTTGTTCGGTATATACTTCTCTGAGGTTCAGGCTAACACGGGGGGATTATGGCTGACAAAGTTCGCAGATGACTGCAAACTGGGGGCCATAATCGAATCTCCAGCTGACACAAGCATCCTCCAAAAGGGTCTCACAGAGACGGATGCTTGGTGTCAGAGCCACAGCCTCAAGCTAAATGCTAAAAAATGCATAGTCATCCGCTTTGGGAAAAACAAGGTGCCCACAAATTACCACATAGGTGGTAATCCATTAAGTACAGAAGAAATAATTAGAGATTTGGGGACCAACGTAGATAGTAATCTCTCCTTTGATAATCACGTTGCCAAAGTGGTTAGAAAGACCTTCTATATAGCCCACCTTATCATGAAAGGGTTCACATCTAGATCAAGTGAGGTCATTGTGCCCCTCTACTCATCACTCATCAGGCCCATAATTTAATACAATTCCCCTTTTGGGATGTACCTTACCCGACACCTGCAGCAACTGGAGAGACCCCAAAAGTACCTCACCAAGAGGATCATGGGCTACAAACAGATGTCCTATGCAGCTCGACTAAAGAAACTCCAGCTCTACTCAGTTGCTTACCGCCTACTCAGAGGCGATCTATGCCTGACGTACAAAGCCATGTCAAACCCAGAATTAATGGACATGCTCCACCTCATAAAATCCAAGTCCCTTAGAGCTACACGCTACAGGGACCTAAACCTCAGCACAAAAATAAATAGGACATGCTGGAGGGACAGATTCATTTCCCAGAGGCTCCCCTCACTCTGGAATAGAATCCCAATTCATGTTAGACATAGCCCCTCGCTGACCCTCTTCAAGCGAAATTTGGACACGTGGATGGGAAATCGCAAATTCACCCCTGGGATCTCTCCTGTGTCCCTGCTAGACAGAGGCACAGTAAACTAATCTTAAAAGGGTACCTTCTGTGACCTACTTTACAGAGGCAGAGTAGGCTAATCTAATAGGGAGGAGGAAGCCAAATACACTCTGGCTAGGCTTATAAATGCCTTAGGGCAGATAGCCTAGTATCTACCTATGAACCTATGAACCTATGGATAATTTTATGGGTGGTAAGAAGCTGTGTATATGTTAGTTGATGAGGCAGTTATAGGCTTTTACTGCTACACAGTGGTGGGTTCTGATTGGGGTATTTTCTGCAAATTTTGCAACTTTGCTACAGCATTCTTCATGTTTTAATTTTTGTGACACCTTGAGGTTAGAAAGGATAGCAGCATCATACAAAAGCATGGGGAGGAGATAAGTAGTGGGAAGTATAACTTTAGTTGTGTCGGTAAGAAAGTTTTTGTTTTTGGTTCTGTAAAGCATCCCTCAATTTTGATGAGTTTTTCTAATGCAGTTTTGTACATGCAGGTTGAGTGTGAGCTTATTATCCACTATCTCCCCTAATAATTTGCTATGAGAAGTGACTTCAATGGCTGTATTATCAAGAGAGAGGACTTTATATTTTGTTTTTTCATGCAAGAGGGATTTGGAGAAAAAAGTAGTAGTTTGTTTTTTTTTGGGGAGGGGGTGGTTGAGCATGAGTTGTGAGTTACGAATCCATGTTTCAGTGGCTGTTAAATCATCCTGAGTAATTTTTTGGAGGTGTACCATGTTGTCAGATGTGCAAATGAGAGTGGAATCATCTGTGTATTGTATTAGGGTGGCCTGTTGTCTAGATGTATAGAGTGTGTTGGAGAAAATGTTAGAGGAGGTGACCAAGGAAAGAACCTTGTGCTACACCAGTGGTGACTGGGAGGTAAGGATAGAGCAGGGAGTGACATTTTACTGACTGATACCAATTAGGTGGCTTCTGAACCACAGAAGGGTGAGCTGAGAGAGACCTAGTGAGGACATTTGAAGTAGAAGTTTGCTGTGACAAACTGTATAGAAGGCTTTAGACAAGTCTAGAAATAAGGAAGAGACTAGCTTGCCATTATCTCTAGCTTTATTGACAGTATCTATATAGATTAGAAGGGCAGTGCTAGTACTATGGGAAGGATGGAAGCCATATTGTGTAGGAGATGAGAGTTCTTCCTCCAGGAGGTAGTCTAGCAATTGTTTTTGAATACATTTTTCAAGTATTTTGGCAAGGGCAGATAAGATTGCTATAGGTCTAAAGTTATTAACGTATATTGAATTTCGTTCTTTGTGCAGAGGGATAATGTGTGACTTTTTTCAGTGAGATAGAATGTGGTATTCCTGGACTGACCTATTTATAAGAATTGAAACAGGATAGGTAATGCTGTTGGCTGCTACTTTTAAGTACACGCTTGGAATGTCATCAGCTGAAGTAGAGAGTGGTTTAAGTTTGTTTAAGAGAAGTTTTATATAGGATACAGAAACAGGTTGAATGTGAAAGTGGATGTGGTAATATGTGGCTGTTTGCCAGGGTTGGAATAAGATGTTGAGGAATCCTTGGTTAGAGATGGTATGCTATCTATAAAATAAGAGTTCAACTGTATTGCAGTTTTGAGTATTGAATTATCAGGAGAGAGTTTTGGGCTGTATTTATGGCCAGGATGTAAAATTTAAAAACATTTTTAGGGCTGTGTTTAGTATTATTCTGAAAGTTATTATATTATAGTTTTTTTGTTTTCATTGATTTGCTTTTTAGCATGATTGTGAAAAATTGTAAAGTTTACAAGACGTGGAGGTGTTTTATATTTTTCCCATTCTTTCCATGCTTTTTCTCTATCGTGCATTTGCAATCTACTCTTTTTGGATAGCCAAGTTGCATTATTTGTTTTAGTCTCTTCCTTTTAGAAGGTGCAAGGCTATCTAGGATATTTGGAAAAGTGGTATTGAATTCATTTACAGCATTGTCAAAGGGGAGGATTTTTAGGAACTTCCATTTAATAGCTGATAGTGCAGTAATGAACATTTCTGGATTAAACTTGGAAAAGTTGCATGTTGTTTTATCAATATGCAGTTTAACTGGATGTGTGAGATGTCTGATCATATAGATTGGGAGATGATCTCTGAGAGAGTCTGACATTGTACTTGTGGCGGTGTATTTGTTAGGGTCCAATACTAGGATCCAGTCTAATAGGGTATATGAAGTCTTGCTATAATGTGTTGGGCTATTAAATAGTTGTGTGAAACCATATAGGTTCATACTAGATGTAGGGGAGTTAGACTTTATGTCCAACCAATTGACATTTACATCACATTGTAGTATTTCTTTCTTGTGGATATAGTATGGATATCCAAAGTAGGATATCTTCCAGTATAGCTGTATTGTTGCCAGAAGGGATGTAAAGGACAGTAATGCATATTTGCTCATAATTGTTTTTTTGAGGAAAGTGATAATAAGCTCTGCTGAACTGAAATTTGGTATTGATTTGCTGTAAGGGAAAATGTGGTAGGTGTTGGGAAATATTAAAGCAATGCCACCACCTTTCTTCTTTATACTGTCATTACAGATAATATTATAGCCAAGAGGTATAACTTTGGAATCATTTATGCTGGGTTTAAGCCAAGTTTCAGTTACAACAAGAACATCAGACTTATGTTGGGTAATCCAGGCATGTAGTTAAGCAGTTTTATTTCTTATGCTTCTCATATTTATTGCAGAAAAAATTAGATCACCAGGGTTATTGGGTTAGAGGAGTGTGTGTGGAAGAGAATTATCTTTGTGCTCATTGTGATAGGTTGGGCCAGGATTAAAGTGTATATCTCCTCCTAGAAGGATTTTAGTATATTGGGGAATTATGCATACTTGTTTTTTGGAGAGGATTTTTGCACTTCATTTTGTTTTGATTTGACTTGAAGTATATTTAATCGGTCTATATTTGGAGCAATGGTGAGGGGCAATATTAAATAGCTTTGGTACAATGTGTGGAGAGTGTAAAGAGGAAGTATGGATTGGTGGTTGGGACAGAGGAGTAGGATTAAAGATGGCACAGTAGGAGGAGAAGAATAGAGTATAAGCTGAAGAGTAGCATAATTAAGTACAAGAATCAGTATTTTATATATGTCAGGTAGAGGGGAAATAGTAATGAAGACGGAAACAAGAAGTGGCAGGGCAGTAGGAGATTCAGTGATGGTGGATTATGAAAGCTGGTAGAGGATAGGTAAAGAGAGAAGTATTTTCTATAAAAGAGGTGAGTTAGGTTGTCTTGGTATCTTCTCTGGAACATAAGGAATAGAGGGATATAAAAGGCTAGAGTATAATGATGTAGCCAAAACAAGAAGAAATGAGGGTTTATTTGGGAAAAGTAAAAGAGACAATGTGGAATAGATAGATGTTATTAGGGAGAATTGTGAATATGAAAGGATATAGTGCAAAGCAGTATGGGAGGGAGAAAGGGAGACTTCCAGTGGGGGCCATTGCTGGATCCTTATTATACAGGTGGGAGTTTTCCTGTGCTGGCCACTTTCTGCCACATGCTGACTTCCAGACTTCAAATGGGGCCCACCACTTGACCCTCCTTACCCAGATGAGAGCTCTGCTAGGCCATCCACTTTATGCCGCACACTGCCTTCCAGACTTCCACTTGGGAAAACCCTCCTCTGAGCTGCTGTTTCAACACAGCTGGGAGCCCTCACACCTCAGCTGTGGGCTCCTGCTGGTGACCTCTCCACTTCCATCTCTCCTGCAGGTTGCCTAATCATGTCAGATCATGTGTGCCCTATAGCTTCTCAGAGAACCTGCCCTCCAATTTTGTTTGACCTTGTGGTTCTCCCCTTAGACACCATAGGGCAGATGCAATCTCATCTGGATTTCCAAATTCCCTACATTACTGATCCAGAGCACTATGAGAGACTTAGTCAATTCTCAGGACCAGTGGTACACATCCAGGGACACAAGCTTCTGTAGGCCACCCTCACTGTCAGATTATGTGTACCTCCCAAGACTACCTGGGGACCTGCCCTCCAATACTGTATGAACTCATGGAACTCCGCTTGGCTGTAGGGCCTCAAATTTGCTCTCATTCAGACTTCTTCTTAGATAGCAGTGCTCCCCATAACCCTTCACTTAGAGGTTTCAAACTTGCAGGGATGATGGCCCTTGGGCTTTGCATCCCTGCACTAATCATAGCACACCTCCACTTTGCTGAAACTTGAAGTGAGGGTCCAGCAAATGTGCATCACTTGAAGCCCCCTGGGGTCTGGAGTAATGCCTTTCACAGTGCAGCATCCCTAACATGTGTGGTGAAGATCAACTGGCCAAATGAAGATTTTGGCCTTGCCCCAGATCATAGATGGTCTGATGCTACTAACTCCACAATGCTAGCGGCATGGCAGCCCAGACTCAAGACTTGGCTCCCTGGGCAACCCTTGATCAGCCAGCTGAGCCCTCCACCTGGCCCCAGGTCATTAACACACAGAAACCCCATCTCTTGCTTGTAAGGCTTGGAGCTCTGGATTCAGGAGTTTGGTCCATTGGCTCCCAGAGCACCTAGCCACACAGCTCATTCTCCTATGTCATGGAGCAAGCACTCTCTCCAAGGAAACATGTCACCCATGAACCCCTGGGGCTGATCCTTAAGACTGGATTCTCAATCCTCAACCCCATCCTGGCCACAATGAATTTCAGCTATCTGGACTGAGGCCAAGGTACCAGAGATACAGTGGGGGCCTGTGGGTCCACAGGCTGAGCGGGACATCACACCATTGCAGAGAGTGTGGCTAATTCCTCTGTATCTGGCATTGTGCCCCCACCAAGCCCAGGCTCAGAAACATTCAGATACCCCGCCCATACATCTAATGAATAAACCTGCAGTTCTTCTCATACTGAGCAGGATTACTGTTACAACAACACATTATCAGTAAGTTAAAACTAATCTCTCTCTCCTGATGATCTAAAGCCAGCTCATCTTCCATATTATTGTGTGAACAATCCAATGCTTGGTGAATTCTGCTTCACAATGATAAGAAGAGCTGAAATTGAAGGCTCAAAAAGTGACACTGTTATGAAAACTTGGCTGCCACAAACCAGTTATCCCTGTGGTAACTTTTCTGTATCTCCTGCTTAAAAGTGAGGCAAGTCAAAAGCATCATGAGGCCTCTCTTTCACTGTCTGCATTCATACCAAAAATCAAGATCAAATGAGATTTTTCCCTCCTGCTCCACTGGAGGTTTCTGTCCTCCCTGAGATCACCTTAGGACACCTGCATTACTCTTTGACTGCTGTACCACCCCAGTCAAACTCCTCACCTGATAGTCCCTGAAGTGGGTCATGTCTGGATACCTAGGTGCTTGGAACCTGAAGCAAGACCACTCCAGTGCGGTTTGCCTCCCTGCCTCATCAGATAAGAGAAAAATTATAAGAGTAGTGGTATTTCACCACCAGTAAAGGCCTCCCACTTAATTCTACACCTCATGTCTCTTCACAGTTCTAGATTGGACCTACATATACTCATAGTTACCCCCACAGTTTACCTGCACTTCATTGAATTTCTTTACTTTGACATTCTGAGCACTGGGTACAAATCACATTGTGTGAACACTCATCTTGAGCCTTTGCAATGCTTCATTTTAATTAAACAGTCAGATTCCCCTGGTCTGCCCAGTTCTAAGTCAGCTACTAGCTGTCAGTTGATGCAGGATGCTGACTGGGACCAGTGCATGCCACAGCTAGGGTGATTCACAGGAAGGGCCTGGTGTGAATCCAAAGTAATCACTGGTGTCCCCTCAGCTTCCCCACAGAAGAAACACACAGAAGAATGACATCTCATCCAGCCACTGCCTATGCCCAGCCTGATTCATACCCAAGCCTGACTGACCCATTTCTTATAGCCAATCCTTATCTTGAAGTTACAGATCTGGCTTGCTGACTTCCTTTACTTACATTGATCTAACATGCCAGAGGCAGTTCACCTTGGGGACTTGCTGCAGATATGTGTACAGCCTTTTGATTTCCCTTTTGATCAGCTGAGGGCGATGGCCACTCATCCCTTCAGAATGCCTCTTCCCTAGCCCTCAGGACCAATTTAACCATGATCAATTGTTGTTGACATGGAACCCTTTTTTACTTTGGCCTTCAAAGCTTTCATCTGAATATTTGCTACTAGCACCAAGATCAGTATCTGCAGCGGCTCCACTCTGGCCCTTACTCTAGAAATCATTGCCAATGCAGCAACCCTCTGAGTCATCACAGCATAGCCTCCATCACTTCCAGTGCCTTCAGTGGCTGGGTATGGCCCCAACACTCTAACTCCATCCATTTTCCAGTCTAGTCGATTCGATAGGTAAGTTGCTGCACACTCCTTTGCAGATTCTGACTTACATGGCCACCATCTAGCTGTTTGTTTCAACCAACACCTTTTCTGGGGTCTGGCATTGACATTGAGTTCTTTAACCCAGCATTCAGTTCATCCTGGAGCACCAGTTCTGCTTACCAAAAGTGGCCCACTAGCACTCATATTCCATCCCATCTACAAGCTAGCAAGTCAGACTTTTTATCCATTTAAAGAGAATAGATTGAGATTGTTTCAGCCTCATCACCTCTAATCATTTGCTTTACCAGATGAAACTGTGTCGTCCAAGTGCCAACTATCCTTTGGGAAACTTAAGAGGCAGCCAGCAACTAGATGGTTCAATTCGTTTTCACCCTAATACCCAGGTCAGACCACCACTTTTCATTTCAGGACTACAATGGACATTCACCAGAGTTTCCTCTGGCTTCACCCTGCCCAGGCATAATTCTCCATATTTCAGCACCCACCACATAAGCTCACACTCCACCTCCCCAATGGAACAAGAGATATGGGCCGATCATATACCACTACATGAGCCAGGGATCCCATCTCAGCTAGCAAACACCATCCCTCAATTTCATTGCACCATGGGGCCTCCTTCCCACCTTTGGACTTGCACAACTGTTATACTCCTTAATGCATGTTTCAAGATGACATGGGTAGGTGACCAAAGTTTCCATGGACCCTGGGCACCAGTGGTGAGTCTCCCAGCCCAGCAGCAAGATGCTGTCAGGCATAAGGAAAAGTTCACAGTCCTACCAGGAGCCAGGATCCCTGAGCCTCTGTGACTCATAGCAAGGGTGGGGAGGAAGAAGTTGTGGCAGCTGTTATCATCCACAACCCCGGGAAACTGCAAGAACTGCTGCTGCAGGTTACAGTACTCCTCTCTTGGGAAGGGAGCCACCTTCTTGACAGTCTTCCCTGCTAACCCAGAACTGGTTGCAGTGCACCACCATGGAGGATATGATCCCAACAGTGGTCAACTCACCTGGGGCTCATTCCCCTACCCCCAGAGATGGAGGGGAATTTGCCTTTCTGGAAGGGCAACATGGCTGCTAAGTTGAATCCTCCAAGAAGACAGTATGGACCCTATCCATTTACCTCTGAATGGTTTCACACCTTCATGAACTCTCTCTTCAAAGTTCTTTTCAACTTTCCCTTATGGTACTTATCGACTATCAGTGGTGTTTCACCTTTTATAGAGTTTACCACCCACCTTGGGCTGCAGTCACAAACAACCTGACTCTGACTGTATCCCAGCATGCCAGGGGCTGCTAACAGCCCTACACCTTCTGCAATCTGAGCCTTGATCACAAGGACTTGTGTCCCAGGGCAGCACCTATTAGATTGACTTTTGTACGCCACATTTCCCGTGCCCATTGCCTGGGAGGGGATTTGGTGCTGGGATCCCTCTTGACTCACCATTACTAAGGGAATTCTGCTTAGTTTATTTTCCTCCATTTAGTAATATGTTTGAATTCAGTGGGTCACCATGTCTTATATGTGGTCATCTTCCAAGCCAGTCATAACCTGGGGGGGGGGGCAGGTACCCACCCTGCATGCCCAGGCACTCTTCACTAGGAGAACAGCATGTGTGGATCACAGTACCAGCATGACCCAGACTCTGGTAGGAGGAGGAAGATGATTACCTGACATCACCCAGAGTGTGGGAACAAAGCAAAGGATATTTCCGCCATGCTCCTTTAGTGGGTAAAAGCGTGATAAACCACCAGTAGCTTCCAAAAGTGAGTAAGATGTATGCCATTACCCTCACATCTGTTGGACACATGGGTCATGGGAGCAAGTCCCACAAGGCATGGGAATATTTCTCAGCTCACAGGGTGAAGGGGCAGAGGCTCCTCTGTCCATATCTCACCTTGAGTGGGACGGGTCAAACACCAGGCTTCCATAACACCCCAGCTGTGCCCTAAAGGGACACCCCTGTGGGCAATTGAAGGCATGGTGACTCTCAGACAGGCATAGCCCTTGGAATAACTCAGGACTGCAAAGTGTTTTAGAAGTTTTGGTGATCAATTTACATTACTTCTTGCAGCTAGCTGCATTTATATTAACACATGAGCAGGGTGATCCACCATTCAGAATCATACAGGTCTTCTCTCTTGCTCTCCTAGCTCCAATCATAGTGTGGTGACATGGGCACAGAAAGTCGGCACCACTGCCGATGGATGAGGAGCACCAAGAGAAAAGGTTTCGCATGCATTGTCATAGGCACCCTGCCTGGAATTATCAACCCCACACTGCAGTAGGGCAGGGTCTTCTGTGGTGACTGGTAGGGTCACCCTCTTTGGCCAGGGGGGATGTCTTGCCAACTAACCAGGTCTTTAAACTGATACTCTGTGGGAAGCCAGATATCCTCACAGGTACCTGTGACTGGGATCAAGGGAAAAAGACACTGGTACCAGTAGGGTGGCCCCACACAGGGAGGAGGTGCATCCCTGCCATGATGACACTCTTTCTCCCCACAGGGGTTACCCAGCAGTGCACAGTGGACAAGCACTGTGATGTGGTAGCTCCTGTCTGCAGTATTCTTCTTGTAGTGGGGCTATAGAAGTGCATCCAGCATGGCTGGGTCCCACACCTGCCCTCCCCACTGCTACCCCTTCCTCCCCCTTACTGCCTCCTCAGGAGGATGCAGAGAGGGAGCATGAAGTCAGTAGGTAATGGGAAGGGGTAACAGGGTGGTATCCTGCCAACTGCCATATGATGCAATGCTCCACAGCAAGATCCAATCAGAGGGCACTGCCAGACACACCCCAGGAACCTTAGGTTAGGACCTGCTGGCCCCTACTGCACATTCCAGACAGATTCCTGGCTAGAGCAGTGAGAATTATATTGGCAGCTCAGACTAGATGCCTTCAAATACCCAGGGTTAAATGATACATGCTCAATAGCTTGCATTCTAAAACTAAGAAATCTGATGAGATAGTATTTTTATCTTTTGAATGTTATTTTTACCTTTGAAATGTGCATTTTGTATAAACTAATGTAGTCTAGGGACATACTGTTTCTTGGTAATTTCAGATTTTATACTATACCTGTATTTAAACATTTTATAGGCTGTATTTTAATTATATGTTATTTGATTGTTTGCTTAGTCCCATTGGACCTTTTTAAACATCTGACCATCATGTGCTTATTTTGTTAGCTATTTAAATGTGGACTATTAGTTTTGTTGAACAGTCTGAAGAAGTGGGTGTATGTGTGTCCACAAAAGTGCTTACTGTCACATTCTTGTACCTTCTATCCTTGGCTATTTTTTGTTTTTATAGTAGTTCTACAGTTTGTTTTGTAGTATACCCTGGTGTGACAGGACCCCTTCTCTATGGCCCAGGTTGGTCAGTCCTGCTTTGAGTGCCAGATGGGCATGGAATGCTCTGCTCCCTGTGTGCAGAAGCCTAACTCATGCATGATAATGCAGACAGTCATGTACAGGGGCTCTCCACCAGCAGGAGGCAGTCAAAATGATCTATCAAATGGCTGTGGGAAGGAGGAGGCTGGTGCCCAAGAAAGACATGCAGGGCCACCAGCACATGAAATACCAGTGGCAGATGGAAGGTGTGAGGCCCAAGTGAGTCACCTTGACTCTGAGCAGAGACTGGTGTGATGGACAACCAGGAAGTGAACTCGGTTTCTGACAGATGCACCGCACCACCCATCTTCCCACAACTCCTACAAGCTGCCAAATCATGCCAGATAGCACATGCCTTAGGGTTATTCAGAAGCACATTACCACCTTATGGACCTACCACACATAACTCTCCATGGTTATACATGGGAATATCCATTCACATTCAGGTTATGGTGGACACACAGTTATGGCACAGAAAAAGCAGTGATGGGGTAGAAAGAATGAGGTTTAAGGAGAGGCACTTTGACCATTGAGGGATACTGGCACACAGGCTACAGGTTTCATTTGGAAGGGGAAAGACCCAAGGGAGACACCTCAACACTGATGAGATGGTCAAGGTCTAATGGAGGTGCCTTGATACTGAGTATAGACTGGTGTGATGGCTAACCAGAGAACAGACTTGCCCCTGCAGGCTAACAAATCATGCCAAATTGTTAATAACCTTGGATCCTTCAGGGTCATGGGCACACCAAGTGTAACCAACCCCATAGAACTCCCCTAGGCCATCAAGGGACACATCTAGTCTCATTCTGACTTCCAAAACCCCTGTAATACCAATCCAAAGCCTCTCACGACTCCTGCAGGCTAACAAATCATACCAGATTGTGAATGCATTTGGGTCCTTCAGGGGCATGGACCCACCAAATGTGACTGACCCCATGGAAATCCCCTAGGCCATCAAGGGGCACATCTGTTCTCATCCTGACTTCCAAATCCCCTGTAATACTGATCCAGAGCCTTATAAGTTACTTATTCATTTTTTGGGAGAGTCGACCCAAGCAAAGGATTCACATTCCTGTTTGCTGCTCCCATTGTTGGATCACATCAATCCCAAGGGCCTCCTGGGCACCAAGTCTTTGATTCCAGATGATCCCACAGAACTCTCCTTGGCTGCTGAGGGGCAGATCCATTCTCATCTACATCTCTGAATCCTTGCATTACCAATCCAGAACCCTATAAGGGACTTATTTATTTCTTTGGACCAGTGGCCTAAAGCCTGGGGTTCTGGTGAACATCCCCTCCAATTCCGTGTGGCCCCATGGAAATCCCCTTGGCCAGCAAGGGTCATATTCATTCCCATCTGGGCTTCTGAAAAGGTGAGTTATTCTCTAATACACACTGAGGACTTCCAGGGAGGGGGCCCACCAGTGATCCCTCCTTACCCAGGTTGGGAACTATCCTGGGCCAGCTGCTTTCTGCCACTCACTCCTTTACAGACTTTCATCAGGGCAACCTCCTCCCCCCACTGAGCTGCTGTTTCAGTCCAACTTGGAGCTCTCCTTCAACAGCTGTAGCCCCCTGTCAGGGTCCCTTATATCTCCATGTCTGCTAACTGTGTTGGATCACGCATGCACTCAAGTCTCCATGGAGACTTTATCTCTGACTCTGCCCAACTTTATGGAACTCTCCACTGTCACAGAGAGGCAGAGGAATTCTCATTTGGACTTCTGAAACCCCTATATTACCATTCCAGAACCTTACAAGGGACTTCATTATTTTTAAGACCAATGGCCCGAGGCTTAGGGCTCTCGCTCTCATGCAAGCTGCCCAATCATGTTAGATTATACTTGCCCCTGAAGCCTCCCTGTGGAATGACCCTCTGATAATGTCTGGTCCAGTGGAACTTCCCTTAGTCACCAAAGGACAGATCCTTTCTCGTCTGAACTACCAAGGAGGTTACTTTGCCTCCAGCACCCACCAGGGAGTTCCAGGGAGGTGGCCCACTGCTGGAACCACCTTACCCAGGCAGAAGCTGCCCTGGACCATCCACTTTCTGCCACACACTCCCTTCCAGATTTCCATCGGGGACCATATCTGAACCTTCCACACCTAGACAAGCACTTTCCTGGGATAGCAACTTTCTGCTGCATTTTCCCTTCCAGACCTTCATCAGTGAAGACCCCCTTTGAGCTCCCATTTCAACCTGGCTGGGAACCATCACACTCTCACTGTTGGCTACTGCTAGTATCTCCTCCACTTCCATCTCTCCTGTAGACTGCCTGATCATATCAGATCATGTGTGTGTGTGTCCTGTAGACTGCCTGATCATATCAGATCATGTGTGTGTGTGTGTGTGTGTGTGTGTGTGTGTGTGTGTGTGTGTGTGCCATCGAGCATTTCAAGGGACCTTCCCTCCGATTTTCATTAATGTCATGGAACTCCTCTTGGCTGTGGAGGATGGATCTGTTTTCATTGAGACTTCCAAACCACCTTGTCTGCTAACACTCTGGGTGCTTACTGTTTTATGCTGATCTTACTGAGTCCTATGCATGAGCTTTTATATTGTAAATAGGTTCATAGGTTGGAACTAGGCTATAGGCCCTAGGACCTATACAAGCCTAGTCATAACAATTCCCTGGATATTTCTTCCCACAATATTTACTTCTCTGGACCCCTGTCTAGCAGGGCGACTGACATGATTCCCGGGGTGAATTTCCTTTCTCCCATCCAATCATCAGGGTTCCTTTTGAAGAGGGCCATGGAGGCACTCTGCTTGACATGTATGGGCAATATATTCCGGAGTCTGGGGAGTCTCTGGGTCAGGAACCTATCCCTCCAGCATGTTTTGTTTATTGTGATGACAAGGTTTAGATACCTGGAGCGTGTGGCTCTGAGGGATTGGGATTTCTTTAAGTGTAGCATGTCCAACAGCTCTGGGTTTGACATGGCCTTGTATGTTAAGCAGAGATCACCTCAGAGTAGACGATATGCGACAGAGTATAGCTAGAGTTTGTTAAGGCGGTCAGCATAAGGCATCTGCTTTAGGCCTGTGATTCTTTTAGTGAGGTATTTCTGCGGCCTTTCCAGTTGTTACAGATGTCTTGAGAGGTACATACCAAATGGGGCATTGTATTCTATAATGGGTCTAATGAGGGATGAGTACAGTGGGACAATGACCTCCTTTTTTCTGGATGAAAAGCCCTTAGTGATGAGGTGTGCCACATAGAAGGATTTCCTGACTGTTGTGGCAATGTGGTTATTGAAGGTGAGACCACTGTCCACCTGTGTCCCTAAGTCCCTTATCACACTTTCGGTGTTTAGTGTACTGCCACCTATGTGGTAATTCATGGGTACATGTTTTTTCCCAAAGGGGATAACTATACATTTCTTGGCATTGAGCTTGACCCCATGGCTCTGGCACCAAGCATCTGTTTCTGTAAGGCCCTTTTGTAGAGTATCCACATCATTTGGGGATTCAATAATGGCTCCCAGTTTGCAGTCATCTGCAAACTTTGTTAGCCAGAGTCCCTTAGTATTGGCCTGTACTTCAGAGAAGTAGATGTCAAACAAGAGGGATCCCAGGACTGAACCCTGAGGTACTCCACTTGTCACTTGTCTGGAGGTGGATTTGGAGTCAGCTACTTTTACAGTGTGGGTTCTGTCAGTAAGCCAGTTGGCAACCCATCGAGTGACGTAGGGATTAATGCCCAGCTTAGTAAGCTTATCTATGATTCTAGAGTGGGGGATGGTGTCAAAGGCCTTGGCAAGTTCCGGATAGGCTGTGTGGACTGCTTTACCCTCATCCACAGCTCTGGAGACTGATTTGAAGAAGTCAATCAGGTTCAGGAGACACGATTGGCCCTTCATGAACCCAAACTGGGTGGGGTCCAGTGTTTGAAGGTTGCCACTGTCTTTGTTTATAAGTTCCATGATAATACATTCCATGGCCTTGCAGATCAGGCTCGTCAGACTGATGGGGTGGTAGTTCCTGGGATCCAAGGTGGATCCCCCCTTGTGGAGTGGGATAACTGTAGCTGTGCGCCACTCAGTGGGCAAGAAGCCTGAGGTGAGGGTATGATTAAACATGACACTAAGGTGAGGTGCCAGTTCATTTTGTAGTTCATGTAGTACACAGCCCGGGGTGTTTCTTCAGGTGATATAATCAGTTTAAGCTAGTATAAAAAGCTCTTTGTTGACCCTGTGGCATTTCCAGTTACACCATCCTCATGGAAAACCTGTCCATGTAACATCCTTTGAAATCATTTTCACAGTGTTATTCATTCATGGATTTAAACACTAGAAGACCAGGTACGAGTTGTAGAGGTTTTCTTCATGTACTTGTAGTGCTTTTGCATATTGTATTTTTCTATGAGTTTCCTATGAAATACCAACAACCATGGTTGTACTTCTCCTTGGCTGCTAACTAACACTACAACACCTCTCCTGGGCCAGCAGCTTTCTTCTGTATACTGTCTTCCAGACTTGCACTCTTGCCAGAAACTTCACCACCACAATACTGGGGTTGTCTGCAGCCTCCAAGATACACATGCTGCATTGATTCCCCAGGTATCCTGAACACTGGTCTCTGTCAGACCGTCGAATGGCCACATTATCAAATGTATCACCTCATTGACAATGCAGGCCATCCAACTGTTCTGACTGAGATTGCATTATGGTGGAGATCAGGAAATTTGCCCTTTTCCCCATTCTAGTGCAATCTTGGAGTTGGTATATATAATTAGTGGGGGGTGTGGGGGTTTGACAGCCTGCATTGTCGATGAGATGACATTCAACAATGTGGCAGTTTGACAGTTTGACATAGACCCCCTGAAGAGCATTATTTTAATTTTTAACATTACCATCTTAGAAATCCATATTCCTCACAGTCCTGCAAGGCTGAGAATAACTGACAAGTCTTTTCTTCTGTTTTTATTTTTCCAGAAACCTTGCACCAGAGGCAAGAACTGAGGAGAAGGCCTGTAAGAGTGTCACCACCACATGAAGAGAGTGATACACCTTTCAAGGCATTTGCAGGATATACACAACATATCACAAGAAACAGTACATTGTCTGCCATGGCAGCAGTACCTTACAAACAGCAAAAAATGGGGAAATATAAAACACACAGGTGGTTGCACTGCAGAGCACTCATTAAAGTCTTGAACCAACATTTGCATAAAGTACACTGATGCACCCCCCACCACCATTTTCAAGCAGAGATTTATGGAAACAAATGTGCAAGCCCCTTTTGGGTACAGTGCAATGTATGTTACTGTGTCACTTCAAAAATCAGAGTGCCATTATACAGAGGATGAACTTTTCCACAGATATGAAAAATGGCTACAGACTTTAAAAGGTGGAAAAAAGGGCAAAGGTGTTGCAGCTATTCAAAGGAAAAGAGCTACTTTTCTCTGGAGCCAGTCTCCACAGAGATATTGCTTGCACCCCTTATAAGTTCAAGGACTTTCTTAAGAGACATTTGGATACTGCAGGCAGAGTCCTCCAGGTGTAAGCCTGGCACTATAATCTTCCAAATCCACTCTCTGATGAAATTTGCAAAGTTTATTGATTTCAGTGCTTTGCCACTGATTGTCAGTGTCAGACTGATATGCTCATTAAGATTATACCACTCTGGAAAGTATAATAGAAAACATAAGTAAAGGAGGCATGAGGTACAGAGGAGAGACTCAATGAGGTACCTATCCCCTGAAGCCCCATCACTTTACAAAGCCAGTACCATTGCCATGTAGGCAGAAAAGATAATTCTTGAATTACACACAGCAAAAAAAAAAAAAAAAAAAAAAAACAGGATACTAGGGTCACATCATGGCAAGAAGCTATTTCATACTGCTGGTAGCATTCTAAAATGTTCAG
Source organism: Protopterus annectens (assembly GCF_019279795.1). Classification (NCBI taxonomy): domain Eukaryota; kingdom Metazoa; phylum Chordata; order Ceratodontiformes; family Protopteridae; genus Protopterus; species Protopterus annectens. The sequence goes on from NC_056726.1 coordinate 803,610,923, forward strand.
ACATTCAGCGCCATGTATAACATGACCTTAGAGGATCTATATGTGCTGAATAGATCCACATAGCTATGTTATAACTCTGATGAAGCAAAAAACCTCTGCCACCCATGGTGTAGCACATCTAGTAGTGGATAACACACTTCCCAATATTCTTATCAACTATGCCCCAGCACACCAGGTGGCTACTACTAAGCATGAAATTATGCTGCCATGAGAGCTTGGCACCTATAGTCATCAAGACTAAAGGACCCAAGAACATTCCCTCTGCCATGTCTGAAAAACAAGGAGTCAAGCAGCCACAGCCTGCATAAAAGATTTCTCCTTGACCCTGTATTGAAAATCTACAGTAACAAATGTTACATCACCCATTCCATTCTCTTTGGTTCTCAGCCTTGAGGGATGACCCTCAGTATTCTTTAGAAATCTTAATTTGGTTTTACTTTTCCCAATTGCATTTCCACAGAAAGTACCCAGAGAAAATATTTCAGCGTGCTTCCCACATGAGTCACAGAAGCACAACTGCTAATACCTACTACCATCTGATATAGAACAAAGGAGAGTGTCAGAGTAAGCCAACAAATACTGTGCATGACCAGCCAGGAACAGAGTGCCATACGTACCCCATCACAGCCATGCAGTGAAACAAGGAAAAGGTAGTACTTTCAGGAGCAGCCAATTCAACACCCTCAAGGAAAAATGTCAAAGGGTATCAGTGAGCAGCCATCAAGAATGTTAACACAGGAGCCATCACATGAAGCCTCACGAGTTAGAATGCAGGACCCATCACATGAAGCATCACATGAGTTAGCATGGAGGACCCATCACATGAAGCCTCACATGAGTTAGAATGCTGCACTCCTGACACAGGACCCATCACATGAAGCCTCACATGAGTTAGAATGCTGCACTACAGAAATCCATGCCAAGGGCTTGCATAAATGCATAAGAATATAGTTTCATTATTGTTTGTGGTATGATTAACAAAGTTCACATATCACATGAACTGTTATGAATAAAGGCTTTAAACTACACCCTCCTTGACTATCTGTTCTTTATGTACATGTATATACAAGTTGCACACCTAAGAAAGACAATGCTTCTACCATTTTGCATCCCAATCTATAGCTTCTAATTTTCTTAACTCATTTGAAGTGTGGAGCCAGAGGACTTCCAGAAGTCTGAATGCACTGCATCCATAACATTCTCATCATCTACCTCTGGGGAAATCCAGTGGCAGAACAGAGCCAGGGTGGACTGTGAAGACTTATGTGTAGTAAAACCATGTTGTTAACCACTGGCCAGATGATTCATTCTCAGAATCTCCACCAACCTGTGCTACAGAAATCATTTTCCATGATCTTTCCTGAAATTAAACCTATACAAACAGACCTATAACATATTACTTGGTTGCTGCCTGGATTCATCTTTATGCAGGATAACCATTATTGACAATGTGGAGTTTTGTGGTACTATCTCATTTCTAATGAAAGATTATAAAGTTCTGTTTTCATTTCAGAAAGCATCATTGTCAATTTGTTACGCCCATACCTATATATGGCCTATGTTCCCATATTAGTCCTCAGCCTTAATGTGCACAGTTGAAGCATTTAATGCTACCTTACACAACATTTTCAGATTCCCGCTTTCAAGGACAAGAATGAAACAGGGTAATGTAATACATGAAGGAGATGTGCAATGCCAGAAGCTAGACTAATAAGACAGATCTCTCATATGTTATACCTATGGAAGAAAGCATAAGCAAATCAAACATGAAAGGAACATGGGCAACACTGGGACTGGATTATAGTGCTGTCTAGAGTCACAATAAATGTATCTTCAGTACGAAATAAAGTATGCTCTGGAATAGAAATGATAAGGACAGAAGAAAAAAACTGACATGTTGGCTAGTATGCTGGATGAGAAAGCAAGTTTCCTGATGTCGCTAAGCATGTTCCACAATCCATCAAGCATAGATTAAAAGGTAATAAGAGTTACAGGAAGACAGTTAGTAAATGTCCACTTTTATGGTAGAAAAAGAAAAGTAAAATGGTGGAAGCACTATGGATGCAGGGATAAACAGGTGGCAAGGACATGATTATTCCTAACTGGTCTTTACCACCACAAGATTATGAGGTAAGAGTGGAGGGTAGACAGACAGTGATTAACAAAGATCATGCACAATGAAGTCAGGATCCTTTTGCTAGCATGAGGTAAGGTAAAAAGAATAAAAGTGTGTTACTAAAACTGGGTGAATTCAGTCGGTTAGGAAAGACAGTGTGAACCAACATTAGGATGTGAGGAAGTGATGACAATGGAAAAATGAGGAGTGTGATCTAAGAAAGGAATGACATTGTGTATTTGAATGGAATAGAAATGAAGAAAATATGCAATTATCCCTGGATAAAGCAAAAGGTATACAAGTGACAGAAGACAGGAAGGTGTGTAGAACAATTACCTATTTTTATTCGCTGCATATCTCTCAACTTCTTAACACAAGTAATCTGAACAAAATCTAAAATAATGGAGGCACACAGGCCCAAAATAGGGACAGGTTTTAGATACTATTCTTAAAAACCTACAAAGTTGAAAGTTGCCATAATAAAAGGATTTGTGTTGACATGCATTTTCTGAAGGCTACAAAGCCTGAAACTCAAATGTATGCTAGTATTTAGTGACTTCAGTCCTTAGTAATTTACCAGAAAACCACAACTTTTATGAGGAGCAGACCAAATATATGAAACAAACATCTGGACATTCTGTGAAAATCTGTCCATTTGAGAGGTATGTTATTCTTTTGGCACAATGGTAGTAGTTGTATGGCTTCTTCTTATTTAATTACTATAAGTGTTGCAACTTTTCCACTACCTTTTTGTCTAGAGGAGTCTAGATGAGTGGGTGTACATGACAACTTAACTTAACTGACTATAATGAGTAAAATGAAAATTATTGCCTATATGCTTCTGTCTACTTCTATTCCTTAGACTGCTGTGAGAAATGGAGAGTTTAAGCTTTGAATTAATAGCTCTCTACTTTGACTGTCTCTTGTAATGTAACCTTACTCAAACCTCTGAACATCTTAGTACAAGAAATCTGGACAAAGGCCCCAAAATAGGGACACATTTTAAATATTGCTCTTATAAACTTAAAGTGGTAAAGATAACAGGATTTGTATTAGCATGCATTTTTCTGAATGATATGAAGTATGAAACTCAAATCTATGTAATTATTTAGTGACTTCAGTCCTCAGTGATTTGCCAGAAAATCACAAATTTTATGAGGAACAAACCAAAAATGTGAGGCAATGATCTGGACATTCTGCAAATATTTGGACAGTTGAGAGGTATAACCTTATTGGATGTCTAGTTTATTATCTATGATTTAATTTTTCTTGCAAGTTGTTCTGTCATCTAGCTTTGATTTTTAGATCACAGTTTGACAGCTTCAATGCCCTGTACCACTGTCATGCTTTCTGTTGAAATCTGCCTCTGGGAATGTAATTGTCAGATAAGCTGACTTATTTTCCTTGTAATACAGAAGGTTATGTCCTTCACACTAATGGACTTGTCATTCTTATTAGCCTACTAGAGTTCACAATTCAAAGGCATATATGATAGTTGATGCTCACCAGGTCAGGAAGAAACAGACAAATGTTATGGGTTCTTGTTCAAGTATTATATACAAACACATTATAAACGAAACTAAGTAACTTTAACTTATAAACAAACTAGCTATCATGCACATAGATGTTAACACTGGCTGCACCTTCAAAATGGCACTGAAGGTAACACGTGCTTGGTATTTATATGCACACACAGACCTTGGAAATGTTTCTTAAAGGTACAGCACACCTTTATGCTACATCATCCCTCTTTGAGAAATGAGTCAGGAATTAACACTGGTATTAACAAATATGAAATTTACACAGGAATAATTTTCATCATGCAATTATACAAAGTTAGGTACATATATACAACTATGTCCAAGTTACTATGTATTTCACACTATGCTTTGAAATGCAACCATATTGTGTGACATAAAATTTGGGATCTGGTTTAGCAACTGGGATTGTCTCTGTTGACTGTTCAATCCTAGGAACCATGGCATATCTGCCATAACAGTATCAGGAGTTAAGACACGTTTTGGAACAGGAATATCATCTGGATTGCTCTGAGAGAGAGTCTGTATCACAGGAACAATGCTGCAATATCGATTCTGCTGCAGGAAGAAGATGTCTGCAATTTCTCTTGTAATCCACACCCTTGAATTTAACAAAATAGGATCTCGGCTCTGCACATATACTCATTATTTGATCAGTCTGGTTGAAACCTTTCACCGTTTGCATCCTCACGGTATCTCCTTCTTTCAACGGTCGAAGAAATCTGCTTGATTTGTCATAGCTGGACTTTTGAAAAGAATCCTTTTTAAATAACTGGGCTCTTATGTCTTTGTTGTTTTTAGTTGTAGGCCTCAATAAACTAGAACTGATAGGCAATGTTGTTCTAGTTTGCCTGGATATAAGTCTCTGAGCATGTGAGCCAAGTATATCATCATGGTGTATGTTTCTGAGATTAAGTAAATTCAAAAAAATATCGGTATTATGCTTTGACTTCTCAAGTAATTGCTTTGCACTCTGTATTGCACGTTCAGCAAATCCATTTTTTTTTTTGCGGATACTCTGGACTACTAGTAAAATGTATGAAGTCCCACACAAATTTCTGAAACAATTTACTGGTAAATAGGGTATCATTGTCAGAGATTAATTTCTGTGGACTGCCATGGACTGAGAAATGGCATTTCAGCTTAGTAAGACTGTAGTAGAAGTTAGATTAGATAGTAGATTGATCTCAAACCAATTTGAATAAGAGTCTACCAGTATAAAGTTATGTTGATTGCTCCACTCGAATATGTCAGTAGCTACTATTGACCAGGGTAGTTCAGGGATTTGACTTAGCTGAAGTGGCTCTTTTTGTAAATGCGGTTTAGTACGATTACATACTGAAAAGGAAGAAAGTACTCCATCAATGTCTTTCGCTAGAGAAATCCAAAACACAAGTCCTCTCACCTTCTCTTAGTAGATTCGGTACCTAGGTGACCACGATGCAAAATCTGGATGTACTCTTGTTGTAAGAAAGTAGGAACAACAATTTTAGGACCTTTGAAAATAATGCCATCTTCCATCAACAACTCATTTCTGTAAGGAAAGTAAGGCTGCACATCAGGTGGTATACTAGCTTGTTTTGATGACCATCAAACACTGATGTAGTGATTGAGCTTTTGCAAAACTGGATCATTCATTGTATGATCTCATAGCTCATCAAATCTTGCGGTAGAAAAATTATGTACTTCCATGACATCAGAGTCAAAATTCTCTGCTTCAAACTGTTCCATTCCATTTCTGGGTGATCTGGATAAGATATCAGCCAGATAAAGAAGGTTGCCTTTCATATAGACCATTTTGAAGTTGTACTTTTGCAATTTAAGCATCATTCTTGATGATCAGTTTCAATCTGGATATCTCGACTATAGATATAATCATAAAACTTGGAATATGCAAACACTATTGCCAAAAGTTCTTTCTCTATTTGTGCATACTGCATCTCAGTCTGGGTAAGTGCTCTAGATGTGTAGGCTACTGGCTTGTCTTCTTGAAGAATAACTGCACCAAAACCAAATTTTGAAACATCACAAGAAGGAGTTACTGGTTTGCTGACATCATAGGTTCATAGGTTCATAGGTTCATACTAGGCTATCTGCCCTACGGCATTTATAAGCCTAGCCAGAATGTGTTTGGCTTTCGCCACCCATTTTAAATTTATTTTGCTATGCCCTTTTTCGAATTTAGTATACTGTGCCTCTGTCTAACATTGACACAGAAGTGATACCCTGGGTAAACCTACGATCTCCCATCCACTCATCAAGATTCCTCTTGAAGAGAGTCAATGAGGGACTCTGCCTAACCTGGACTGGGATTTTATTCCAGAGTGAAGGGAGCCTCTGGGTTATGAATCTGTCCCTCCAGCATGTCCTATTTATTTCAGTGCTGAGGTTCAAGTCTCTCGAGCGCGTAGCTTGATGGGATTTGGATTTTCTGAGGTGCAGCATGTCCATTAATTCCGGGTTGGACATGGCTTTATACGTCAGGCACAGATCGCCTCTGAACAGGCGGTATGCCACTGAGTAGAGCTGGAGTTTCTTTAACCGGGCAGCATATGGCATCTGTTTGAGCCCTTTGATCCTCTTGGTGAGGTACTTTTGGGGTCTTTCCAGTTGCTGCAGGTGTCTGGTAAGGTACATCCCAAAAGGGGCATTGTACTCAATTATGGGCCTGATAAGGGATGAGTAAAGAGGCACGATGACCTCCCCTAATCTAGATGTGAATCCCTTCATGATTAGGTGGGCTATATAAAATGTTTTTCTAACCACTTTGGCCGCGTGGTTGTCAAATGAGAGATTGCTCTCAACTTGGGTCCCCAGGTCCCTAATTACTTCTTCTGTACTTAATGGGTTACCACCTATGTGGTAATTTGTGGGCACTTTGTTTTAGCCAAAGGGGATGACTATACACTTTTTGGCATTTAGCTTGAGGCCATGGCTCTGGCACCAGTTATCTGTTTCTATGAGGCCCTTTTGGAGGATGCTTGTGTCGGCTGGAGAGTCGATTATGGTGCCCAGTTTGCAGTCATCTGCGAACTTGGTCAGCCACAGTCCTTCCGTGTTGGCCTGTACCTCCGAGAAATATATACCGAACAAGAGAGGTCCCAGGACTGAGCCTTGTGGGACACCACTTGTAACTGGTTTGGTGTCTGACATGGCTCCAGCAATTCTAACCATGTGGGTTCTGTCCTTGAGCCAGTTTGCAATCCATCTAGTGACATAGGGGTTTATATTTAAGCTGGTGAGCTTATCTATAATGCCCAAGTGGGGTATTGTATCGAAGGCTTTTGCGAGGTCCAGGTAGGCTGTGTGGACCACCTTCCCCTCGTCAATGGCCTTGGTGACTGTTTCAAAGAAATCAACCAGGTTTAAGAGGCAGGATCTGCCCTTAACAAAGCCGAACTGGGTAGGATCCAGTGTCTGTAGGTCCCCAATATCTTTATTTATGAGGTCCATGATGATCCTTTCCATAGCTTTGCAGACCAAGCTAGTCAGGCTTATGGGGTGATAGTTTCCAGGATCCGTTGAGGCACCACCTTTATGGAGAGGGACCACTGTTGCTGTACGCCACTCTTTGGGCACATATCCTGTAGTAAGGCTGAGACTTGAACAGTAGTTTTATGTTTGGGTTTAGCTCTTCTTGGAGTTCATGTAGGACGCAGCCGGGACACCGTCTGGTCCCATTGATGCTGTGTTTTTGCTTTGGAGGGCGGCTCGAACCTGAGCATCTGAGATGTCAGGGGGGCAGCACTCTGCTGGGATAGATATTTGCCCTTTTGGTGGGGATGGGGGGGAGAAGTTTGCGCTGAACCTGTCAGCTAGGATGTTGGCAATGCCTGTGGGTTCAGTGTATTTTTTGTCATTTTGGACTAATTCTGAGCATATCTGGGAATTACCACCCAGGTTCCTAACATAACTAAAGAAAGCCTTGTGATTATCCTTAGTGTCCTGTGCAATTTTTCTCTCGAAGCTGGCCTTAGACAATTTTATGAGTGCCCGTAGTTTTTTGCTAATACTGATCAGTGATGCCTTCCCTTTTTGGGATTTTGCTCTATCATTTAGTAGCTTCCTCCTTCTATTGTATAGTTTGTTTATGGCTGGGGTCCACCAGACAGGGCGTCTGCCTTTGGAGGATTGGGTCTTGGTTTTATTTGGGATCGCATAATCCATGCATTCCTGAAGGTGTTCATAGAATGCGTTTATAAAGGATTCTGTGGTCTGGGCCGTATTTTCCACAAGCCTGGGGGCTTTGAAGGATTCCACCTCGGTTTTGAGGAGTGTGAAATTTGCTTTAGAGAAGTTTTTCACTGTGGTTTTCTGGGCAGGGGGTGGGGTCGGGATGTGAATATCCAGTGAGATTAGTTTATGGTCTGATCTTACCAGTGAGGGATACACTTCTGGTCTGGAGCATAGAGTCCCCATGTTGGTGATGATCAGGTCCAGTATGTTTTCCCCTCTTGTGGGAGTGGTAACAAGTTGTTCCATAGCATTTGAGTTTATAAATTCTAGGAACCTTTGGGCTAGGGTGTTGGAGCTAGAGTAATGCTCCCAGTCTATGTTTGGGTAGTTGAAGTCGCCCAATATAATGGTGTTTGGAGAGACCTTCATATTTTCCAGTGTTCTCAGAAAGGCCGAGTGGGGTTCCTGGGTTTGGGAGGGTGGTCTGTAGCAGGCTATAAACTGGAAGGCAGTTTTACTCACTGTTAGTTGCACATGGATAGTCTCTGATGCTTCGTGCTTTGCCACCAACCTGGAGGTGTGGGTATCTTTGATGAATATCGATACTCCCCCTCCTTTTGTGGTTCGGTCCAAGTTTTGGGGCCGAAAAGCATGGTATGAGGTATAACCTGGTAGTGCTGGAGTGCTCTTGGGAGCCCTGAACCAGGTTTCTGTTACTGCACAGATATCGATGTTCTCCATGCTAAGGAGAGTTTCGAGTGCGTGCATCTGGTTTAGACTTCTGGCGTTGAGTAGCATTACTCTTAGTTTCTTATCCCTTGTGATACCTATGGAGGTGGGTTTGTCTTTTGAGCCTTGCCTAAAAAAGGCACTATGGGGGTAGCAAGAGCCTTTGCCAATATCCGAAAGCCCAGGGGTGACAGGTGCAAGCCGTCCCTAGCGAAGCATCGTGGCTTGTCGAGCATATCATCCCAAGCTGACAGGCATTGGATCCCCTTTGAATGACACCAGTACTTAAGCCAATTGTTGAAATTGATCATCTTGTCTTCATATTGTGGCATCATTCTTGGTGAGGGTAAGATGCTATTCAAGGTCAGGGTCATACCGGCCTGGGCTACATGCTCAGAGAGCTCCTTTATGTCTCTTTTCATGTAGTCCAGGGAGGTACGTCTCAGGTCATTCACATCAGCATGGACAATGACTGAGTCATATTTGTACTTGCCTTGGAGTGACCTGAGTGCTTGTGTTATGTGGCGGATTCTAGCGCCCGACAGGCTGCTTACCGTGACCCTCTCCTTGTTCAGCCTGGTGAGCGGGACGTCAGTGTGCCTGATGATAGAGTCACCTATTACAAGTGTATCAGGTGTGTTGTTTAGTCTTAAGGGCTGTGACTGTTCGGCACACTGGCTTTGTGAGATATGTGTTGCACGTGTTTTGTTTTGGGGTAGCGGTTGCTTGGGTGTCTGCTTTGGAGGTCTCTGCTGCTTAGGCAGATCTTTATTTAGAGCCTCCGAGTATGTTTTTGTGTGATTATGTGTTTGGTTTGCTGTCGTGGTAGGTCTATGTGAGACTGGAATTGTAGTGAGTGTGGTTTCCTTCTCCTCCTGACTGGTTATGCCAGTACTGAGTTGAGAGAGCTTAGCCTCCAGTTTGGCTATATGGTTGCATCTCTCACATGTGTTGGAATTTGTTGGGAGGAGGAGAGGGTTGTCTGTGTACATGAGGTAGTTGTAACATTGCCTCAAGATTCCCAGATTCACCAGCTGGACAGGAGAGGAGATTGACAACTGACCTTTGGACATGCTAGAATAATATTGGGAATTCCTTAATAATTGAAAACAAGGGCCAGTGAGGAGTGAGGGTGTAGTGCTTTTAATTTTTAGTGCTGACTTATATAATTGCTTTAGCGCGCAAGTGCCAGGTAACTTAAGTGCAATGTGTTACAGGTAACTTAAATGCAAAAACGACAAACAGTAACTTTCTTTCAAGTGAAACAAGAAAATAAGTACAGTAAGCAATGCAGATATCACTAGTGATCCACAGAAGTGCTGAGAAGCCGCGTATTAGGTGGAATTAGTGTTCCAGGGAAATAACAAGCAAACAAACAACAAGCTTATAAACAAAGCTAGATTCAGCAGGCCTGGATCTAGTCTATGCTACAGCAAACAAGGTGTACCAATTTCAGTAAGATACAGTTCAAATATTCAGGCACTATAAACCTTTAACCAGAAATTCCCAGCTCAGAAGGGCAGAGTCCAGCCTCTTCTCCCACAAGAGTGCAGACCACGAACCTTCTTAATGTAAAATAACTGGCCTGAAGCCCAAGTGCCTAAACCAGAACTAATACACTTTAAGAATAACAGACACTGGGCTCTCAATCAGCAGTTCCCAACTTAGAAGGATGAAAGCTACCTGTCCTGCCACCACAGTGCATGCCACAAACCTTCCTAATGTAAAACAACTGGTCTGAAGCCCAAGTGCTTAATCCAAAAGACTTAGAATGATAGCTACACTATAATCAAGTTACTACCAAGCAGTAATAAATACAATTGAATACTTTAGAGAATGCCTGGATTAGTGCTCAAGTTACACAAACAAAGCTAGATCCAGCAGGCCCGAATCCAGTCTATGCCACAGCAAGCAAGGCACCAACTTCAGTAAGAAGCAGTTCAGATATGCATGCACTATAAGCCTTTAACCAGAAATTCCCAGCTCAGAAGGGCAGAGTCCAGCCTCTCCTCCCACAAGAGTGCAAACCACGAACCCTCTTAATGTAAAATAACTGGCCTGAAAGCCCAAGTGCTTAAACCAGAATTAATACACTTTTAGAATAACAGACACTGAGCCCTCAATCAGCAGTTCCCAACCTAGTAGGATGTAAGCTACCTATTCTGCCACTACAGTGCAGACCACAAACCCTCTCAGTGCAAAACAACTGGTCCGAAGCCTAAGTGTTTAAACCAAAAGGCTTAGAATGAGTTACACCAAGCAGTAATAAATACAATTGAGTACTTTTAAGATGATGCAAAAGTAAAATAAAGTAGGTAGAAACACAAGTACAGTAAAAGCAGATGAAAATTTTTTTTTTCTAAACAAGTGCTGAGATCAAAGAAACAGATTTGAGTGCTGAAACTAGAAAACTGGCTAGTTATAAGAAAAAAAAAACTAAGCTAGAAGGCTTCCCTCCAACACAGAAGGGCTTGGGGGCTTAGAAGCCTACAAATAGTCTATACCACTTAACAGGAAAGGCAGGAAACAAGCTTACATTTTTTTTTCTGTTTCCCAGATGCTCTCTTTGTACACAGTAGGAGTGCCTGAAATCAGAATATGATCTCACTGCACTCAGTTGAGTGAGCAAATGAGATGGGCCCAGAAGGAGTATCCAAACACAAATTTACAAGAGGGGCGGGCAATTTCAAGGCCACTAAGATTAACTCAGTTCCTTAATGTTGGTGGGGTAGCAATTTTCTGCTTAAGAACTTCAAATGCTTTCTGATGCTTTTCTAGCCATGTCTATGTAACATTTGTATATGTGAGCTCTCTCAAAGGCGCTGTCAATTCAGTGGTGTCTGGTATAAACTTGCCTAAATATTTGACCATACCAAGAAAACATTGTAGAGCTTTCACATTATCCAGTGCTGGCATTTCAAGAACGGCTGCTTATTTGAACAGGTCTGGTCTCAAGCCAATAGATGTCAATAAATGACCTACATATGCAACTTCTAGTAATCTGAATTTGCACTTCAGAGGATTGAGATTTAAGTTCACTTGATGTGCTATGTCTAGAACTATCTTAAGGTTTCTGACATGCTCTGCCTCACCATTGCCTCTGACCAATAAATCATCTGCTATTATGGCACCAGGATAACCTGAAAAAATTTTCTCCATTACACACTGAAAGACTTCGCTTGCAGAATTTATTCCAAATGGCATCCTGAGGAATCTATACCTTCCAAACTTGGTACTGAATGTAGTCAGTAGTAAAGATCTGCGATCAAGCATCACTTGCCAAAATGAATTATTTGCATCTAAGAGAGAAAAAACAGTGGCATTTGTTATCAGGGCTGTGACTTCTTTGACGGCATGCATAGGATGATGCAGTCTCTTCAATGCCTTGTTCAAATCTCTTGGGTGTATGCATATTCTGATTTCATCTGAGCCTTTTTTATGAGCTTCTACCATGGATGACACCCATTCGATAGGTTCTGTAACTGGACAAATCACACCTTGTTGCACCATTTTATCCAAATGAATTCTGACTTTATGCTGCATAGCTATTGGAACTCTTCTTTCTGGTCTGACCACTGGACTGATCTCTGGATCTAGTTTCATAGAATATACCATTGGAAGTTTGCCCAACTTGTCATCGAAAACATCAGCATACTCTGAAAAAATTGTGTTAGTGAAGTTGGAACTGGGACACGTGCTTATTTCATGAACTTATTTGATAAAAGAGAGCAGATTCATTCTCAAACTGTCCCTGAGATCCAATAATGACTGCACAGGTCTTTGAACTACATAGAATAATAAGCTATAACAGTTCTTGGCCACATAACATGAAAGCACTACTGAGCCTTTGGTCTGAATTTCTTCACTTCCATAAGCAACAAGTTTCGCACACCGAGTCACATTTAGTTGTTCACCAGCTCTGACCTTTGCAGAAGTATCAGCAGACATAGCATTACATTTTGAACCAGTGTTTACTTTGAGCTCATGGATTTACCATTCTTCTGAAAAGAACAAAACACTTTGTTTCTTGCCAATAAATCTACTGCATCAATCTTTTCACCAATCACTGACAAACCATCTACATAGAAAGCGGACTGTTGCAGGTTTACTTGATCAACTTGCTTTTTTGAGTGACCCTTCTTTGTAACTGTGTTAGGTCTACTTGATTTACAAAATCTTTGAAAATGGTTCCATTTCTTACATTTGTGGCATTGCTGACCAAATGCTATGCACTTTTCTCTTCTGGACCCATGGTTGGCACCACAATTGCGACAGTTAAAGCTTGATTTGGGTTTTGCTGATTCACCCCTATACTGTACTGAGCAGTATCTGTTCTGCACTGGATAACCTGCACTGAGCATGCTCCTTTAACTGAACTGGTCTTGGAATTTGCTAGAAGACTATGGGTTTTACCTTGAAGTCCCACAGGGGCTGCTTCTGCCATGTGCTTAGGCCTGCTTTTGCCTGTCACATGCTGAATGCTGCCTACATTAGCTCTGGTGCCTGTTGAAACCATGCTCTCATCACTAGTAAGCATATTTTTTTATTTTATTTAATTATTTCACATTTGTTAACCGGGTTGGTCCAGCTGAGTTACAAAAACCCCATTTTCAGTGGAGGCCCGAGGAGAAAAGCTCCAATAACATCTGCAGCAATAAAAAGTAAAATAAACTGTATACATAAGATAAAATAGAGTACAAACTGGAATGCAGATGTACAGAACAAATTATAGCTCTCACATAAGAAAGTGTGAGTACTAAAAATATAAACATAGAATGTTAATAGACAGAGGTATACGGGAGGTAAACTGGGATGATTGCAGTGACAGATCTTGGAGTTAAGCAGGTGATCTTTTAGTGTCTTTTTAAAGTTGTCAGCATGAGTTATACTTCTGATATGTAATGGGAGTTTGTTCCAGAGTATTTATAATGGTTTTTGCCTATATTTTTACAGGGTTTATCAGTTAGTCGTAAGAGTTGATTGTAACTATGAAGAGGACGATTGGGGGTGTAATAGTACAGAAGATTGGAAAGTGATGGGCAGATAGTGGGGTTATTGAGAAGGGAGTGAGCAGTTTGGGGTTGAGTGAGAGTAAGTTGATGTGGGAATTCAAGCCAGTAAAGTTTCTGTAGGGCCAGACAGTGTTGGGAGGAGTAGGGATGATTTACAGCAAATCTAGCAACTTTATTGTATGTTGATTCAAGTTTGTGAATAAGGGAAGATTGTAGGTTAGTCAGGATAGGGAAGGCATAGAGTAGGGTGGGTAATAAGAAAGTTCAAGCAAGGGCACATTTGGATTCTTCGTTAAGCTATTTTTTATTTCTGTAAAGCAGGTCTAATTTTTGTTGGGTTTTTATGATGCTTTTTTAGACATGTAGGTCAAATTTTAGTTGGCCATCAATAATGGTGCCGAGGAGTTTAGTTTGTGTTTCAACTTTTATAATAGTATTGTTGAGAGAAGAGATTGAAAAGGTATATTTACAGTGAAAGAGTGGCTTAGGCAGAAAAATGAGGAGCTTTGTTTTATTGGGATTGAGGATGAGCTGATTGTCATTGAGCCATCTTTCTACAGAAGAAAAGGAGTTTTGTGTAGTAGTTAACAGGTCTGTTAGGTTTTCAGAGACAGTTATCAATGTGGAGTCATCTGCATATTGGACAATAGAGTGACTGTAAGAAGTATGGAGGTTATTGGTAAAGATGTTGAATAGCAGAGGGCCAAGGATGGAGCCTTGGGGTACCACAGTTTGGATAGGAGGAAAGAGGAGCAAGAGTTAAGTCATCTGATTGTTGTCTGTTAGAGAGGTAGCTGGAGAACGAGTTGAGGGCATTGTTTGAGAGGTTCAGATGGGATAGTGTGGAGAGGAGTAGAGAGTGAGAAATAGTGTCAAAGGCTTTTGATAGATCGAGGAATAGACAATATACAAATTTGTTGTTGTCTCTGACCATAGCAACAGTTTCAGAGAAGGAAATAAGGGCAGTGCAGGTGCTGTATTTGGGCAAAACCCATGTTGTGTAGGAGTGAGGAGATTTTCTTGGATAAGATATGTCATTATTAGAGAGTGGATACATTTTTCAATGATTTTTGAATGGATCTATTATTTAAAATATAGACAAGAAAAGCAATAGAGTCAGCAGCTATTTTAAGGAACCAAGGAGGAAGGCTGTCAGGTGAGGGGGGAGTAGGGTTTAAGTTTCAGGAGTAATTTTCTGATGTAGGAAATAGAGACAAGTTTGAATGAGAAATTGTTGGCATTGGCAGTCTGAATGAGAGGGGTAGAGTGGTTTGTGTTACATACATCAGTAGTAGAAGAGGAGTTATTAGGAATGAGCTTAGCAATAGTCTCTATGAAGCATTTGTTAAGAAGTGTTGAGGTCTCTGTTGGGGTGTTAGGGAAGGGGTTAGGGGTAGTGGGGATACCAGGATAGAGAATTTTGTTAATAGTACTTCAAAATATTTTAGGGTTGGTGTAGTGGTTAGTTGGAGCTTGGATGTGGTACTTTTTCTTATCTTGGTGGATGTTTTTTTTTGGTGAGGTTCCTAAGTTCTCTGTAGTCTTGTAACTGTGAGGGCGATTTAAATTTTAGCCAGAGTTTCCAAGCCTTATCTCTTTTTGCCATGAAGGAGACAGTATTTCTAGGGAGCCAGGGGGCATAGTTGGATTTGACTCTGATTTTCCTTAAGGGAGCTAGGGAGTTCAGGGTGTCAAGAAATATGTGGTTAAATTTAAGTACAACTTCATTAATGGGCAGAGAGTGCAGGAAAGATCAGTTGATAGAGGAAAGATGATTATTCAGAGTATCTGGTTAAAGTTGGTGAGTTTTCTACAGTCTTTGCAAAGGTGAGGTCTCTGTAGTTGGGGGGAGTATCAATAGATGCAAGTTGGCAGGTTGTCTCTTATAGTGCCGGAAGGGGTATAGGGATTATGGTACATGTGAGGTTTCTTAGTGAAGATCCAATCTAGAGTGGACTTGGGTATGCTTTTATGTACATAGGTGGGGGTGGAGATCAGTTGGGCAAAGCCATGGAGATTGATGCTGTGTTGGGGGGAGTGAATATGTAGGTCATTACAATCTATGTTAACATCTTCAAGGATTAAAGTTTCATAGGCAATATTTTGTGATAACCAAAAAAGTATTTGTTCAAGGATTGGGATATTTTTAACTGGTGGGATGTAGATGGATGTGATAGCATTTTGTGGGTATTTATGTGACAATTTAGAATGAGAAGCTCAGCAGGTTGAAAGTTTGGGATGGAGACAGTAAGTGGGAAGAGAATAAGCTGTTTGGAATAGAATATAGTGACACCGACATCTTTTTTTTGAAATCTATCTAGTCGGTACATATTAAATCCTGGAGGTAAGATTTCAGTAACTGAAATGCGGGGTTTAAGCCACATTTCAGATAGGGCTAGGATTTGGGATTTATTAGAGGCTATCCAGGAGTGAAAGTCTGTAATTTTATTGACTAAGCTTTGTGTGTTTAATGAGAGGATTGTTAATTGTTTTGAGGAAGGGGAGGGAATGTTTGGAGATAGCAGAGAGGATGCGGGGGTAGTATTAGCAGAGTCGATGAGAGTGGTAGGGGAGGGTGGGCTTGGGTTTGGATGAATGTCACCAGAGAGGAGTAAAGAAATGTAGAAGAGGATTGGTTGAGGAGTATGGAGGTCATAAGTGGAAAGTTTAAAGTTTCAGCTTTGGAGAATTAGAAGTAGTGGAAAGGATGTAGAGTTTGATAAGGTAGATGTAGAACTGGAATAGTGAGGATGAGATAGTGTAGAAATGATTATTGTTATTTATAGTAAGTAGGCAGGTGCTGAAGGGAGTTGGTTGAATATGGTTTAAGTTACAATGATAGCTAGTGAGAAAGGAAAGAAAGAAGAACAGTGGAGCTAGAAGGTACGGGAGGAACATGATTAGTGAATGGCTATCTAGTATCAGAAGAGAATTGGATAGTGCAGTGGAAAATGTGGGGACACTGCAAAATGGGAAAGGAAGTATTAAGTTTGTAGGGGAGGGAGAGTAGTTGTAATGTCAAAGTGTTAAAGTGGGGGTAGCAAGGTGATAGTTTGGAGTATGAGGAAGGGTTGTGATTATGTAATGAGACTTGGATACAAGTCCAGATGTTGCAGGGGTCGGTGAGAATGGAGGTAAGGTAAGGAAGCAGAATGAGCCTGAGTATAATGAGGGCAAATGGAGCAGGCTGAACTAGACCAAGGAATGCATGCAAGCAATAAAAATGTCTACAAAAACAATCAGAGACCTGGGAACAGGAGGATAGGTAAGTAAAGTATGAGTGAGTCCTATAGTCAAAAAGAACAGGCAGAAATTAGGAGAAACACAAAAGTCAAAAGAAGCAATCAGAAATTAGGAGAATTTAGACTAGGGAGATACTCAACTAGATAGACTTTTAATAAGGAGGGAGGAGTGTAACTAACAATATGAGGAGGGGGAAGGAGTCAAGATAAGCTTATATGCAATCTAGTTTAAACACTATGGCGGGGAAGACAGAAAAAAAGTAAGAATAACTTGGAAGTCATTGGAGGGGATACAGTGCAGCTGTCAGTACTGATGCAAAGCACAACCAAAAGCCACTATAAGTACCTGTTTGCTTAACAAAGCAGTAGCTAGTGCTACTGAAAGGATTAAAAGACAAAATTCAGTGGAGTTTAGTTGAAAATAGCTGTTGTAAGCACCTGGATAGAAGCAGAGAGACTGGGGAAGTGATCAACTAGTAGCTCAAAAGTTTTCTTAAATTTATAGTTTTGGAGTGTCCCTGCTGTCAAAGATGGGGAGGGGAACAAACTGGACCCACTATGTAGCCGTAATGTACAGGCACTAGATAGAAGCAGAGAGGCTGTGGAGGTGATCAACTAGTAGTCCAAAAGTTTTCTTAAGTATATATTTTTGGAGTATCCACGCTGTCAAGCATGGGGAGGGGAACAAACCAGACCAACTATGTAGTCACAATGTGCAGGCAATGGGAGCTCGCAATGCCAGGGACCGCAGCTGCTTTTCTGTAACCTCATGGATCTGACAAATCTCAATGGCTTTGCTCAGCAGCAAATCACTGTCACAAAGCAAAATCTTTCTCACAGCAGCAACATTAATACCACACAAGTCCGTCCTTTATTAACTCATCTTTTTCATCACCAAACTTACACATTTTAGCTTTGTTTCTTAAGTCAGTAATGTAAGCTGCAAAAGTTTCCCCCTGCCTTTGATCTCTCATGTAAAACAAATGCCTCTCTAATGTAACATTAGTCTGGGGGTTACACATTTCTTTGCATTTGCACTTTAAACATCCGGGGTCTTCCATTGATTCAGTCTGCACCACAATATGATGAGTTTCTCCCTCACCTTCTTACACTGCTGGGGCATATACAAATGAACGCTCCTGTTCAATGGCCTCTGACCCTGATAGGTTTAGCAAAATGAATGCCCTGGTGCATCCATCTTTATCAGAATAAGCTGCTTGTATAAAGATATCATCTTCTTACTCAAATATTCTCCAATTCTTTGCAATAGCCTGATCAAATAGAAGTGGTTGTGGCTTACAAAATCCATCTGCCGTATTAATATATCCTATTGAAGACTTTTGCAAATGTACACAAACACACACACACACATACATACATACATACACATACACGTGCTTGAAATTTATGCCAGTACTTGTAATAGCACAATAAGCCTCTGTATAACTGAACTTTACGAAATAAGTCTCCTGGGCACTGTAG
Source organism: Protopterus annectens (assembly GCF_019279795.1). Classification (NCBI taxonomy): domain Eukaryota; kingdom Metazoa; phylum Chordata; order Ceratodontiformes; family Protopteridae; genus Protopterus; species Protopterus annectens. The sequence goes on from NC_056726.1 coordinate 803,629,218, forward strand.
TACTCTGAAATCACTCTACTGTAGAAGTCACTTGCCTTGAAATTATTTTACTGTATGAGGTGCCTATCTTGACATTATCTGCCTGTAAAAGTCATTTATCATCATTTAAGAAATGTTTCGAATAACTGCACCGTGCAAATAAACTGAGCAATAAAGCTGAGGGCAAGAAACATTTCAAATTGCAATTTATGAATAAACTGTTTCTAAGTAATTATAGTTTGTGAATGAACTGGGCAGAAGAAGCTCAGAAAGAGAAACACTTCGAAATAATGCACTTTGTGAATAACAGTACACAGCACACTGAAATTTCCCAAAAATGGCTGCACTTTGCCAGATACTCTGTACTGTGCAGGAAACACTGCAATGGCAGCATCCTGCGAATAGACATGCCCATGCACAAAAAAACTTTTCAAAATGGCTGTATTTGACTGCACTTCACAAGATAGTTGCACTTTGCACACAACAAACTCCTCAGAATAAATGCACAGTAATAAACACACACTGTAAGCATTTTACACACTTTGAGATACTTCAAATAACTCTAGTTATGCTATTCAAGGTTTCAGTCAATGGGAAGTAGTAATTTATCCCAAAACACAGTAATTTGCCAAAACACATGTAGTCACTTTGCTTTATTTATGTTCAATGTGCCCTTTTCTGCTCCTTCTATTATATTTGTTTTACTCATTTAATCTCTTTTCATGCCCATTATACTTTCTTGTGCTCATTTTAACTCTAGAAATACTCGTTTTACTTTAAACATGCTCATTTTACAAGGTAGTTCTGAACCCCTTAAGTACTTTTCTGATACTCATTTTATCAAATAATCTGGTTTCATTTTGTTTGATTAATGGGCTTTTTTATACTTCTTTTTTGCTTAATAAACATTTATGTGCTATTCATTTGCTTAGTAATATGTTTTGTGTCCTTGTAATGCTCCGTTTTATCTCTTTTAATAAATACAACTTTAGTGCATATTTTCTTTACCTTTAGCTTGCATCTGGCCCTTTTTTGCTGAAAAATTCACCTAGTTTGCCTTCATCATTATCTCTGCACCTCGTGGCTCTAAAGAGTAGTCTTTACCATCCCGGTTCTGACACCATGTCACTCACCAGGTCAGGAAGAAACAGGTGAACATTGTGGGTTCTTTTTCAAGCAGCTTTATTATATGCAAACACATCATAAATGGGGTCTACATTAGATAAGCGAACTTTCAAAAGTGCGAGTGTCATATGGTCGACACACTATGATCGAATTTTTGAAAGTTTGAACGTTTTAATGGCGATCTCTGTACAGCACAGAATGGGAAGATTTCCCTTTTCTGCACTGTAGTGTGATCTCAGAGTTGGTATATTTAAAGGGGGGGTGTAGGGGTGCTTGCACCCCTGCTTAAAACATTCAGGTAGGTTATTTGTGTAGTTTGTTTTTTTATTAGATGACCAAACTTTTACAAGTTCAATCATATGGTGTCAACCATGTGACAGTCAAATTTTTGAAAGTTTGATTATCTTATATAGACCCCATAAATGAAGCTAAGTCACTTTAACTTATAAACAAACTAGCTGTCATGCACATAGATATTAACACTCTTGCTGCACCTTCAAAATGGCACCGAAGCTAACACATGCTTGGTATGTATATGCACACACAGACCTTAGAAATGCTTCTTAAAGGTGCAGCATACCTGTTATTCTACAATAGTGACAAAAAGTGGTTGCTATATCTGTATATTCACCTTGGAGAGTTACATTCTTTCCACAAACATTTCTCTCCTTAAGGATATTACTGTTTTTATCAACTATTTTGGTTTTGACTGCAACCTACTTAGACCATGACAAGCAGTTGCTGAAACCCCAGTGTGTTTTCATTTTTGACTATTTTCATTCTATTATGCTTCAACAGTCAGGCAGATTATATTTAGATTTTGCTGTTCACTTTTTTACTGGCATCCTCAATGTAACATCATATTGTGCATACCTTTGATAACAAGATATGATTACTTACCTATTTATGGTTCAGTTCATTATCTGTTATGCCTTGGAGAACCAAAATCCACAATTTGACATGATAGTTACATTCTATGTTATCATCTGATCTCTTTGCACATAGGTTCATATGTTGGTACTAGGCTATCGGCCCTAGAGCCTATACAAGCCTAGCCATAACAATTCCCTGGATATTTCTTCCCACAATATTTACTTCCCTGGACCCCTGTCTAGAGGGCGACTGACGTGATCCCCGGGGTGAATTTCCTATCTCCCATCCAATCGTCAAGGTTCCTTTTGAAGAGGGCCAAGGAGACGCTCTGCTTGACATGTATGGGGAGTCTAATCCAGAGTCTGGGGAGTCTCTGGCTCAGGAACCTATCCCTCCAGCATGTTTTGTTCATTGTGATGACAAGGTTTAGTTCCCTGGACCGTGTGGCTCTGAGGGATTAGGATTTCTTTAAGTGGAGCATGTCCAACAGGTCAGGGTTTGACATGGCCTTGTATGTTAAGCAGAGATCACCTCTGAGTAGACGATATGCCACAGAGTATAGCTGGAGTTTTTTTAGATGGTCAGCATAGGGCATCTGCTTTAGGCCTGTCATTCTTTTAGTGAGGTATTTCTGCGGCCTTTCCAGCTGTTGCAGATGTCTTGTGAGGTACATACCAAATGGGGCGTTGTGCTCTATAATATCTTGGTTCATGACTTAATTTCTTCATTCAATGACACTTACTACTTCTAACTCATTGTCTTCGTTTTTGTTAAAGAAACGAAGCTGTAATGTGCAATTGTTTTTTTTTTCTTTTTGTAGTTATGTAATTGAGTTCTGTGTTTACTCTTTTTGCTATACTGTGATGTTTGCTTGATTTCTTGATTTTGCAGAGATTAGCTTTTATAAATAATTCAACAAAACTGAAGATGTGGATTGGGAAGAAAGTGTACCAGCAGATTAAGGTAGCCATAGGGAAGAAGATGGATGTTGAGCGTAGGCAAATTAACATTTCAGGTACATTGGAGAAGGTTCAAGGACATGGATGGATACTGAGTCAAAGCAAAGGGTAAGGGCTCTGAACAGGCAGGAGACCAAACAAAAGTAGTGAATGAGTTTATCTGACCATGTATATAGGCCGAAGATCATAGGGTACTGGCATGATAAAGGCAAGCAGGCTCTTACAAGATTTTTTAACTGCATTTATTGAACCAACATTTGATCAAGAAAACATCAAGTATGATGAGATAAAACCAGTTGAACAAATGATCACATAGGTATAAGAAAAAAAGCATACCTCGATAACTATAGACACCATTAACATAGCTCAGCATTAGTTGATAGAAATGACACTCAGTAGACCAATGCCTAACAGAGAATTCGGAATTCAACCCCCAAAGTAATTGCGCATGGCAGTCCAGTGCTGGAGAAGGGGATCAGCTAGTCCTGAACACTTAAAAGTATAGGGTATGTATCTCGGGTGCTTACCCAGTGTAGCCTTTAGACTTTTAACCATTAATTGGTTATGCAACTTCTGGTGCCTAACGGATTAGCATAACCATGAGAATATCAAGAAAATCTCATCTGTGAGCTGGTGGATACACTCCAAATAAACAAAAATCTCAGCACTTGAAATATTACAGTGATATATTTTTCTCATGATAGGTATCAGGAAATTCCAACATACCGTAATAGGCAGACACTCCCAGAACATGTGGATGGTGCCTGCTGCTGCCCTCCCTTAACTCCAACAGTTGTCATTTTGGGATTTATTCATTCTCCATAGTCAATTGGGAGTAAAATACCATTAATAAATTATCCTCAACTGCTGGTCAGCATATTTAGGCCACCTCCTAAGCTTGTAAAGTACCTGCTACACTTCAGACCACTGAAGGTCTTCATGTACTGACCATGTGTTTTCAATGTTTAATCCACAAATCTTATAAGTCACGCTAATCAATACACTCTTCGGTCCCCCTCCTCCCATTTATGCCATTGCATAATGTCTCCTAACTTCCCACCCAGGTAGAAGAATGGTCTGGAAACAGATCTGCTTTATCTGGAGATATATAAACCAGTAAGAGCCTGGAACATCATATTTCCTCATAAGTGCCTCCAGAAGTTTCAAGGAAGTACCTGAAGGTTTGCTGATAAGGTCAGACCATTGGATGATCCCCTTTCCTTCCCAGCTATTATGTAGGGAAGTGATAGTTAGCTTATATACAAGAGGATGGTCCAATATGTGATCATTAAGGCCCTTCACCAGGCCATACCACTAAATCTAAGATTGTCATTATATAATTGAGCATCCCATTATTGAAGACCATCATAGTGTCTTGAGGAGATTTGACCAGTCTGACAGTGCAGCTCAACTGGGAAGCCATCTTATAGGCTTCAATACAGGGGAGACACCAATGTCCATAGAACCGTGGAGCATAGGCAATGGAAGGAGAGATCCTATGGTCCTTTTTCCACAGAATCACATTATTCAGGAGATTCTGAAGGTCCCTAAGTCAGGGGTCGGTGGCTGGGTCAAGAATATGATGTATGACATATAATATAAGGGGCATAATCATTACTTGAGTTACTCTTATTTTCCCAGAAATTAAAGAAAAATTGGACAGTTTAGGGAACAATTAATCACTTTTTTCTGCAGTATCCTCAGATTAGACTACATAGAGGAGTAAGATGAACTACATAATTGGAAACTTATATACTTAGCAAATGAGACTAACTGAAAACATCGATTACTGAGTTCAGAGTTGTTAGTACAACACTATTATCATTGATTTTTTAAATATTGCAGTGAAGTCCCGTGACTGAACCATACTGCGCAAAAAGATTGATTACCCTGCACAAAATTTGTAGTAAGTTCTCACTCAGAAGGATGCAGTCATTAGCAAATACTAAAGAGTTACTTCTTGACTCCTCTTCCTGACCCTTGACCCTGAGGTTGTAGTACTAGTCTGACCTGAAATACCAGTTCCTCCACTATCAACAGATCAGGGATGGAGCGAGGGGTCAGTCTTGCCTGGTGCTCCTGCCAATCTGACCTGGCCTGGATAATCTACCATTAATCAGGAACCTGAATAAAGGCTTCAAGTGCAAGCTAATAACCTAGTTGATAAAGGTCTCTCCACAATGGCAGATCTCACGAATTTTGAAAAGAAAGTCCCATTTCACTGTATTAAATGCTTTCTTGATACCAAAAAGCACTATTCCTCTGTTTGTTTTTATTAAGATATACTAGAAAAATCACTACCTCCCACCATGACCGAAGTATTTCTGCTGGGATAAAACCATTTTAACCTGAGCCCACTAGAAAGGTTAATAAAGGTTCTAACTTATTAGCTAATATTCTAGCCAATAATTTTGCATCAAGATCAATGAGGAAGATAGGCAGGAAATTGTCTGGTGATGGGCTAATATCTTTCTGTTTAGGAAGTAATGTGATCACTGCCTGCTTATGGTCTGAAGGCTCTTCCTGGTTAGGACCATATGAGTTAAATACCTGGATTAGGGTTTACCAGAGAAGAAGTCCTTCCCCCATCTAGACCAAAATCTTTATTACATTTGAGCTGATTGATTACTTAGGGAATTTTTCATAGTAATAGGAGCGTTCAACCTAAGACTGTCTGTAGAGGAGCTCTGCTTAGCAAATGCAGGGGAGAAGTCCCAGGTCACTTGCGAAAGTAGCTCCATTGGACTATAGAGGGTGGAGTTGAAGAATAAATGCTCAGTACAAATAGAATCCTTATCAGTAGCTACCACTCCTGAGTTCAGGGAAAGTTGGTGTATAAAACTCTTAGAGGACTAATGTTCAAAGAACTATGCTTTAACTTGGCAATTAGCCTCCCATTTGAGCTACCAAAACTGGACATTTAGTTGAAGTTCAGCTCCTGCTTTGGTCATCTCAAGCATCTGCAGTTCCACTGAAAGAATGACTGCCCTACGTCTGTCAGCTCCTGATGGTCCACCCTGTATCATTGAGCTTGGGTCCTTGTTTGCTCTGAGAACTGCCTCCCTTTCCCTCCTGTCATTGCATTTCAACTCTAGCAGGTCTCCCCTTATGGCTACCTTACAACCTTTCCACCATATTTTACTGAAGACAGTGTCTGACTTAATTTTTCTTATGTTGACAACTTCTATTGTAGATTGTAGTAATCTTTTATCAGGGGGACTATTCCACCTATAATGGGTCAATATCCATCCCCTAGTTTCTTGTAGTTTGTCCCTACCTTGTAGTATCAATAAGATGGGTGCATGATCCGAGAGATTAATCTCTTTAATATCAATAAACTGCACTCTATCTAGCATGTTCATGTGAGTTAGTATCAGATCTATCCTGCTCTCTTGTTTGGAGAGGTCTCTAGAGAAGGATGGTACACACTCTTGTGGGTGTTTTTCTCTACACACATCTACCCAATAAGTCTTCAACATACAAGTGTGTACCCATTCCTGGCTTTTCTTATGATATTCTGCTCTTCCATAGAGTCTATCTTTAATATAATCTAAAACTAAGTTAAAATAACCAACCAAAATTTAGGAGTAGGTGGGATCTATGATCTTCTCCCAGTGGAAAAAAGTCTCTAAAGAATCCACTATCATCCTTGTTGGAAGCATATATGTTACCTATAATCCAAGGATCACTCATCAATTTAACCTTCCAAATTATCCATTTACCGCAGGCACTACAGAGGTCCTGGGAGGTAAGTACTACTTGTGATTTATAAAAAGACTAAGGATTCCCATTTTCCCTTCCCTTGTTTTCTGAGCTGTAAATTATAAAGGAAAGTCTCTGGACTTAAACTCATGCAAGTCTCTAACCCTGAGTTTAATCTCTTGTAGACAAGCTATATGGACCCCCTCCCTTTTAAACCTTTGTTGGATCCTAGTTCTTCTAATTGGATGACAGCTACCCCCTATATGCCAGTAAAGTAGTTTTATGCTTGTAGGTGTATTCCTGGAAGATAACCTCGAAATTAATTGGTCTGTGTTGCTATTAGAATTCTACTGAGCAAATCCCCCCGAAACAATCCACAGCCTCCTCCAGGTCAGTAGAAAAATCCATTGGTGCTATGTAAGCACCAATGCCAAGAACCAGAGTTTTCTGGCAGCTGGTTTAAGTGATGAACACTTCCAGATCCCCCCCCAGATGGCGCAAACCATATAAAACAAGCTCATTAGTAAACAGTCCCCTCTTAAGAAATATAACAAGATTAATACGGCTGGCACAGTAGTGCAGCGGTAGCATTGTCACCTCACAGCAAGAGGTTTTCTGGTTCAATTCTCATCTAGAGTGCCTTCTATGTGGAGTCTTCATGTACTCCCTGTGTTCTTGTGGGTTTTCTCCAGGTAATCCAGTCTCCTCCCATGTTACAAAAACATGCGTGTGGAGCATTTCTCTCAGGGCCTCCACTGAGAATTGACTTCGTTCCAAGTCGGACTTTCCCAGTAAACAAATGTTAAATAAATACATAAATATACCAAGGTTATATAACCCACAAAAAACATTCAGCAAAAACTAACAGCATACAATGAGACAGGAAGTCAGTAGAAACAATTGGTAAGTATGTGCATAAAGCCTATAGTACAGAGCCAGTATCAAAAGTATTGATCACAATTCAACTGCCACATCCAAGATCATAGGATCATGGGAGGTTACTAACTAATGGCGATGGGGCCCATACAAGCCTAGCCAAGAGTTTATCCCCAAAAAGAAATCTCAGTCAGCACCTGTCACCCCTATCAGTGAGGGACACAGGTGGAACCTTTGGGACAAATTTGTGATTTCCCATCCACTCATCAAGGTTGCACTTGAAGAGAGTCAGCAAGGTACTCTGTTTGACGTGCATGGGAAGTGAATTTCAGAGACGGGGCAGCCTCTGGGAGACAAACCTGCCTCTCCAGCAGGTTTTGTTGATGTTGCATATTAGATTCAGGCCTTTTGAGTGGGTAATGCATGAGACTTACAGATATGGAACATCTCTAGTAGGGCAGGGTCCAAGATTGCCTTGTAGGCAACAGACAGATCATCTCTGAGCAATCTGTACGATACTGAGTAGAGTAATAGTGATTTGAGCCTGTCTGCATAGGACAGGTGTTGGGGGCCATGGATTCTCTTTGTAAGTTATTTCTGTGGCCTTTCCAGTTGGTGCAAATGTTTGGTGAGGTACATACCAAACTGGGTGTTATACTCAATTATTGGTCCAATGAAGGAGGAGTATAGAGAGGTAAGAACCTTTTTTTCTGGATGCAATACCTTTAATTATGAGGTGAAAGAAGTAAAAGGCTTTTCTGACTACTGCTGCTACATGATGGTCAAATCTGGGATTGTTATCAACTTGAGTACTCAGGTCTCTCATTACAGGCTGTATGTTTAGAGGGTTACAATTGATGTGGTAATCAGTACGGCCCATGTTTTTGCTGAATGGTATGATGATACATTTTTTTGCATTTAGCTTGAGGCCATAACTTTGGCACCAGTCATTAGTTGCTGTGAGGCCCTCTTGCAGTATGTTAACATCATTTGAGGAGACAATGACAGCATCCAACTTACAGTCATCCACAAACTTGGTCAGCCACAGGCCTTTTGTCTTTGCCTGGAACTCTGAGAAGTAGATGTCAATCAGTAGGGGTCCAAGGACAGATCCCTGGTGAACTCCACCAGTGACAGGTCTGCTATCAGAGGTGGAGGTGCCTATTTTGACCTTGACGGTCCTGTCAGTGAGCCAGATGGCCACCCACCTGATGAGATAGGGATTTATGTCAAGTTGTGTTAAATTTTTGATGATGCCTGAGTGGGGGATTGTGTCAAAGACCTTGGCTAAGTTAAGGTAAGATGTATGTACTCACTTTCCCTCATCCAGGGCCTTGGTGACAGTCTCAAAGAAGTCAGCCAGGTTCAACAGGCAAGATCTGCCTTTGACGAATCCAAACTAGGTGGGGGTCATGTGCTTGGAGATTGCCTATGTCCTTGTTTATGATATCCATAATAATATGCTCCATTGCTTTACAGATCAGACTACTGAAGCAAATGGGGTGATAGTTTCCAGGGTCATTAGTCAGGGAGCAAGAATAAATGCAGGTGCCCAACCTATTTCTAGTAGGTATGCCGTACACTATATTAAATCAGCCTATTGTCGATAGTTTAGCCAGACCTTTAGCTGTCCGGCATCCTTTGCCCACAGAATTGGAAGAACCCCAAAAAATTTCAGACCAGGCTTTATTAATAGAGTTACTGGAGTTATCCTGGTGTGAGTTAAATCTAACCACTTACAGAAAATTTGGGGATTCTGTCTGGAGCAGCAAGAAGGTACATCCTGCTTTGGTTGTAGACTGCTGTTGCTTTATCCCTGCAACTGTGATCCTTCTAGGGATTTAATGTGTACAATCCCCTTGGAGCAACCCAAAGTAGTGAAATCAGAAACAGAGCCATCTTTCCCTGGTACTCCCTTTTTATAGGAGGAAGAGGATTTTGGATAAACATTTGATGGCTGTCAGTCCACTAATAGCATGTGAAGGAGGAGTAGTCTTACAAACCCTGTTTTTGGTTGCCACAGGTGTTTTAGGAGAAGAGACAGGCCTCTGCTATTTTGTCCTTGCCATCTCCCACTCCACCTCCCTACCCATCCAATGGCCTTCATCTTAAGATTTATTACTGTTGTACGTGTGTGAAGCCCTGTCAACTAAAAGTTTTACAGCTTCATTGTGGGAGCGGAAAAAAAAAAGTCTTACCAATCTCAGTCACTAAAAGTGTGTTAGGATAACTTAACAATACACAAGACCCAACTCATAAAATCTTTCTATAAAAACAGCATGTTTTGACACTCTTGTTAAAGAATGTGGGAAAAGTCTCTTGCACACACATTACCATGTTGACCCAATTTAATTCCTTTATTTTCAAGGTTATGCTGAATTATCCATGCTGCCATCCTAGATGATAGAATTACAACTAGTACATGCCTGAGTCGGGTATTATTTTGCATATTAGGACCTACATGATGAACTCATTCTATATATCAGGATAGAAATGAGTATTATCTTTCTCAGGAGATGATTACAAAAGGAGAAGAGGTCAACATCAGGTTTAGTGCTCATAAGTAAGTTGCAGCATCACAATCTATACCCCTCATATGTGTACCGCAACTCTAGTATTGATTTTAATAGCCATTTAACTTCATCTTCCAGAGTTGATAGCTTTGACTGCTGCTGTATACTGTAGCTATCACATGATAGGCCCAAACTTCATCTGACAATATCATTCGTTTTTCACATAATATAAACAGAGGGTCATCAACTGAGGCTTTTACAAAGTGCTCTGAAAGTCCCTTCAGGACCACACTTAGTTCCAAAGGCTGATTTATGTAATTCTTGAGCTGTATACTATTGCAATACAATGAAGCTGCCTGGGTTGTGAGGAGAGAAGAATTATGCATTAATCTTAAATGAGAGAAAGCCACCTTAAAGCAGGTTATTTTAAGATTGACAAAGGGAAAAAGGTATGGAATCAGGGGACTCTGGGGAGATAAATTACAGGAACTGGATGAGACACCTGCCTGCATGTTATTGGAAGTCTGAGAGGCACCATGTTTATTATACCACTGACAAAATGCTGCATTCACTGCTTAGAAACTAAAGTCATGTTATAGGACTATGGTAGTGGTTCCATTTCTGACAAAAGGAGGTACTGCCAGCACAGCTAGCTGGAAATTTGTAAATAATTATATGTTATTTGTGAATATCAAACTGATTTATACAAGATACTTTTGTTACAAATGTATTGTATGCCATGTCTATATCAAACTGATTTGTACAAATGTTTGTGTTGAAAATGTATTTGTAAAGTGCTTGTGTTTGAAATGTATCCACAGTGTGCCCTACTGGAGAGAACATAAATGTAGATGCACTATTGTAACTGTTTAAATGTATATGTTTTAATAGAGGAAACTGGAAGATTAACCTCAGTCCAGCAAATTTTAAAATATATCTGAAATGAAATCACTTTACGGGCTAGGCCATAAAGATGTTATCTCACAGGTTCCAATGCAGCCATTGACACAAAGTATGTACCAGGAGGCTTTAGGTATTGTCTTTGGGGTGAACTAATTACTACTCTGGAAGCATGGCGGTATGCAATTGTTTTACAACTTCCAGAATCTGCCACAGATTTGAGCAAAAGCCCTTGTGTGTGTATTTGTACAGGTAGGCACTAAATCTTGCCAGCTTCCAGCAATGGAGGTTTACATGCGAACTAGAAGTCAGATGACCAGAAGTGATGTCATTCTGCAAGCTATCCCAGAAGTAATATTTTGGATATTATTTTGAGAAGTCTCTTAGTGAGACTGAGCATTCTGTATTCTGTCTTGGGCCTGTCAAGAAAGACCATTGACCACATCATGTGCCTTGATCTATTATGTAAGTAGGGAATACTATAATTCTCTTATATTCAGTCAGGAATATAGTGAAGCTTAGTTTAGATATTGTTTTTCTTTATTTGTCTGAGCCTATCCTTCAATGTTATTTTAAACATTTCCTGAGATTTGAACTCTGATGTCACTGTGAATATATACTTATTATTTTCATGTTCATTGTGGCTGATCTTTATAGAGATATTTAAGTTTTGAGAGTATTTGCATATTTATTTATTGACACTGTGCAGGGCACTTCTAATAGCCTTGCTCCTGGTCAGACTACCATTTGTATTAATATTAATTTAATTCAATATATTGGGTACCCTGGAGAGAGCCTTAAGGTACCTGGTAGGAGTGTCTGATGACAGTCATAACTACCTTATAGTCTGGACAGAAGGGAACATAGCTAGTACACCTGTGCCAGTCTTTCTCAAGCGTGTGTGTGTGTGTGTGTGTGTGTGTGTGTGTGTGTGTGTGTGTGTGTGTTTGTGTGTCTGTGTAAATCAAACCTCAAAGAGTGTGTGTGTCAGCTACTTGGTCAGGGACACGAAGCACTGGTTGGACAGAGAGGGCACTGGTGGTCTTGGCTTGGATACTCAGCTGAGATCTCAATTCTATAGATGTGCCAGTAGGGAGTCTTACTGAGTATTTGGAGAAAGAGGGAGAAATCAGTCCTAGACTATGTTCCCCATGTGTTTTTAAGGGAAATTATGCTTAATTCTGCTTGATGCAGAGAGCTGCATCTGGAGATACTATGTGTATAGCTGTTATCCTCCCAGTGAACATTCCCTACAGGTGCCAGTGGTGAGGATTGAGGCACCTTGATTACTGGTCCAGAGAAGGGTTGTCACATATTGGTGGCAGTGGTGGGATCACCACATCATATATTGGTAACAGCAATGTGGATACTGAACCTCTGTAGCCTGTAAGTAGTTGTCACTAAGGAAAGTGTTTTTACTCCCAAGCAGCCATATGGTGAACATTCAGAGTCTCATACCACAATAGCTTTATTTACTTTTTGTTAGCTTAATTAGTCAGGGAGAGCAGGCAAGGATGTCAGCAGAGGATTATGGCAAGCTGACAAGGAGCCAGTTGGCTCAGGTGTGCCAAATCAAACATCTCAGGCATGTCAACCTGGCTAAAGGGGAAATGATTGCAGCCTTAATCACAGCTGCATCACAGACCAACAACCAGGAAGACAATCAGACTGGCATTGGGGATGTACTGCTCTAAGAAACAGGGCAGTTCAACTTGTCCTCAGATGACTTAAAAATCCATCTGGAGTTAAAAAGACTGCAACTAGAGTCCAAAAATATGGAATTAGAATCAGCAGAGAGACTGCAGTGTTCGGAGGTCGAAGCAGAGTCAGCAGAGAGACTGCAGCATTTGGAGGCTGAAGAAAATGAGAGGCAGAGGCAACATGACAGGGAGATGCTGACTCTTTGCTAGGTAATGGGGAAGGGAATAACTGAACCCCAGAAGCAGTAAAGGTCAGTAAATTTTTTCCACAATTTACAGAGGGTGATAATTTTGATAGTTTTATTCATACATTTGAAAGGGTATCTAAACTATATAATGCCGACTAAGGGCTCTGTGTATGGGTCCTGACCCCCTTACTCTATGGTAAAGCTGTAACTGCTGTTTCCAAATTGTCTGATATTGATTGTTTGGACTATAACAAAGTAAAGAAATGCTTATTAGAGTGTTTTAAGTTAACACCTGAAGCTTAAAGAAAACAGTTTTGAGAATAGACGCAAGGCAGATGAAAGTGTGTGTGCGTGTGTGTGTGTGTGTGTGTGTGTGTGTGTGTGTGTGTGTGTGTGTGTGTGTGTGTGTGTGTGTGCGTGTGATTATATTGCTAAGTTAAGCACTTATTTTCATAGGTAGGTGTGTGGGTGTCAGGTCACCACTTTTGAAGGGCTGGCAGACCTTTTGGTGAAGGAGCAAGCCCATAGCACTTTGCCTGAGGACATGAGAAAGTGGTTGGCAGATAGGGAATGCAATATCAGAGATGAGCTGGGGAAAAAAGGGGTTCTCTACTTAGCAAGCAGGGCATCACTGTAAAGGAAAGGGATACCCAGTGCTGCACATGGATATAAAGGAACACATGATGGCAGCCTAAGACACGCCAACAAAATCCACCAGTAACAGGGGAAGCCACTAGTTCAGGTAAAAGGCCAGGATAAGGGGTTAAGTGTTTTAAATGTAACCAGTGGGACCATGTATTTTATTTATTTTTTTCAGTTTGATTACCGGGGAGGTCCACTGGGCTTGGGGGCCCATTTTCAGTGGAGGCCCAGGGAGAAAAGCTCCAACAGGAAAACAACAGTTTAATTACATGAAAAGTCAAAGACAGTTTGTATTACAAATAGCAGGTAGCTACAAAAAGAATAAACACTAGCAATTTCTATTTTATTTTTTTTCAGGAGGAAAACAGGCTTATATCATAAAAATCAAAATTTTACTATTTAGTTACCTATGCTAAGTTTATTTAAAAGAGGTTAGTATGTATCATATCGATATCCAAGGAGGCAAGATGGGAAGCAAAAGCTGGTGAAGTCAGCAAGTGGGAATAACAGAATACCTGTGGTAAGTTGTCTGGAGACAACAAGGTTACCAAACTACCACAAGAGGTTATAGCTATCTTAGTAGATGGGAAACAGGCCACTGCTAAGAGAGGCACAGCCTCTGACCTAACCATTGTGAAGCCTGCAATGGTTAAAGAGGAACACTACTTGCTTGGGTAGTCTACTTCAGTCAGAGCTGTAGGATGGACCGTATTCTAATTACCTTTGGCTAGGGTTCACCTTGACTGGAAGAGTGTAAAAGTAAGCAAGCAAGTAGGTGTGTTTGAGGGGGTCTACTTCAGAAGACTGAAAAACCAAAAGACTGAATCCCAAAAGACTTCTTTCGGCGTTTCCTGGTTAGGGGTAACCACAGCGGATCACCTGTCCGCTCATGATTGGCAGTGGAGTTTTACAGTGTTGAGTTGCCAGCCCGGCGCCCAACCTTCCACAGAAGGCGCACACACACACACACAGAGCCAATTTAGAGTGTCCAATCCACCTGCAGCATGTCTTTGGGATGTGGGAGGAAACCGGAGCACCTGGAGGAAACCCACGTGACCACAGGGAGGACATGCAGACTCCGCACAGAAGGCACCCCAGCCGAGGATTGAACCGGAGAACCTCTTGCTGTGAGGTGACAATGCTATCCACTGCACCACCGTGGCCGCCCTACTGAATCCCAAAAGACTGAAAATTTAAAATACTGAATGATGGAATTTGCTCCTTTTTCCACTGTTGTATGATCTTGAAGTTGGTTAGCAGGGGGTGGAGGGTGCAGCCCCTTATATGAGGGGTACAGTGGGGATTTCTCTCTGCATTAAAATGGGTTTAATATTTTGAATTTTCAGTATTTGGGGATTCCATCTTTGGTTTGTCAGTCTTCTGAAGTAGACCCATTTGAGGATATCCCTGCAGATGTCCTGATAGGGAATGATTCTGATAATCCAGTACCTTGTGTGCATGCAGTTACACACAGTCAGGCTTAGAGACAGGCATGTGGGTCTTGTAGCCTGGGGTGACTCAGACAGACTGCACACTTGAAGGCAGGACTGCTGAGGTGGCTACTTCAGGGAAGGAGCTACCCTGTAGCAGTGTGACTGAAGGTGAGCCACAGCTGCTGGTGGGTACTGATGTTCCCTTGGACAAAGTGACTGCAAAGATAGAGGTGAGTAGTAGTACCCAGGCTGACAGTGAGCCACTGCTGTCAGAGGATACCAGATGTCCTGTGGAAGGGGAACTGTGAAGGGTTATAAAGAGAGAGCTGAGACAGGCTCAACTCTCCAACCCTACATTACAAGGCTTGAGAGAGGTAGCTAGGAAAGTGCCTGATTCTCAAAAAAAAGGGGATTCTGTATACTGGAACAAATGGTTACTGCATAGAGAATGGACCCCCTGAGGGAGGACTAAAAGGTGAGAGAATGCAGCAGTTGGTAGTGCCCAGAGCATACCATTTGGCACTTCTAGCCATAGCCCGGGACATTCCCTTTGTAGATCATATGGGCATAAAGTGTACCAAGAGATGTATTATGCAGAACATTTATTGGCCTGGATTTGCAAGGGATGTAACAGGGTACTGCGAGACCTTTCAGCAGTGCCAAAAAGTAGGCAAGGCAGGAGACAAGGTCAAAGCTCCTTTGGTGACTTTGCCTATGACTGAGGACCCATTTCGGAGGGTAGCAATGGATATTGTGGGGCCTCTGGGTACCCCAAGTTCCACAGGGAAAAAGTATATCCTAGTGGTAGTAGATTATGCTACCAGATACCCTGAGGCAGTGGCTCTGTCCTCCATTGAGGCAGAAAAAGTGGTAAACACTTTGTTAGAGATTTTCAACAGGATAGGTTTCCCAAGAGAAATACTGACTGACAAAGGTGCCAATTTCATGTCAGACCTGCTGGCTTGTCTGTGGAAGTACTGTGGGGTGAAGCACCTAAAGGCCACCCCCTACCATCCCCAGACTAATGATCCTGTGGAGTGATTAAACTCTACACTAAAGACCATGCTGCGGGCATTTGAAAACCAGATTAAGAGAGAGTGGGACAAATATTTGCCCCATTTGCTGTTTGCATAAAGAGAGGTATCCCAGGAATCCACAGGTTTTTCACCCTTTGAGTTGTAGTATGTGCATCAGGTGAAGGGACCTCTAGATTTGATTCATGATGAGTGGGAGGGTGAGTGTGAATCCCACAAGAAATATGTTGCGGCATATGTCCTAAACCTCAGGACAAGGCTCAGGACACTCATGGTCTTGGTCCAGGAGAGCCTGGCAGAAGCCCAAAAGCAGAAAAAGGTCTGGTATGACAGGAATGCTCAAGCCAGAGAGTATGTTGTGGGGCAGCAGGTTATGGTTCTCATTCCTGTCAGGAATTACAGGCAGCTTGGGAGGGACCCTTGAAAGTGTTAAAGAAGATTAGCAATGTTAACTACATGGTAGAACTGCTAAGCAGGAGGCAGTGGCACAAACTGTACCATGTTAACACCTTGAAACATTACTATGATATGGAGGCCCTTGTGCTAAGCATCTGCAGTAGAAGGCAGGAGGAGTCTTAGGGGGATCAATGGCTACAGCAATCCAACCAGCAAAATCCCAAGTTACTATGATGGAGCCTAGGGTTGTAGGCATATGATATAACAGTGCAGCACTGTAATGGGGTTAGCAGTGCCAATGCAGATGGGTTATCAAGACAGGATATGGGGTAATGTATTTCCAGATAGGCTCATTCCTCTCAAGCAACATTTCTCAAGGGGCACTTGAAAAACTAGCTTGAGACTTCGGTGGGAGGGGAGGTGTGACGATGGGAGGTACTGCCAGCACAGCTAGCTGGAATTTTGGAAATAATTATATGTCATTTGTGAATATCAAACTGATTTATCCAAGATGCTTGTGTTACAAATTTATTAGAACTGTATGTCATGTGTATATCAAACTGATTTTTACAGATGTTTGTGTTGAAATAGTATTTGTAAAGTGCTTGTGTTTGAAATGTATCAACAGTGTGCCCTACTGGAGAGAACAGAAATGTACATGGACTATTGTAACAGTTTAAATGTATATGTTTTAACAGAGGAAACTGGAAGGTTAACCTTAGTCCAACAAACTTTAAAATATATCTGAAATTAGATAATTTTATGGGCAAGGCCATAAAGATGTTATCTCACTGGTTTGAATGCAGCCAGAGACACAAAGTCTGTACCAAGAAGCTTTCTGTATTTTCTTTGGGGTGAATTAATTTCTACTTTGGAAGCGTGGAGGTATGCAATTGTTTTGTGACTTCCAGCATTTGCCACAGATCTGAGCAACAGCCCTTGTGTGTGTATGTTTGCAATTAAGTGCTAAATCTTGCTAGCTTCCAGCAATGAGGGGGTTGCATGGGAACTAGAAGTCAGATGACCAGAAGTGATGTCATTCTGCAAGCTATCACCGAAGTAATATTTTAGATATTATCTTGAGAAGTCTCTTAGTGAGACTGAGCATTCTGTACTCTGTCTTGGGCCTGACAACAAGAAGGACCATTCACCACATCATGTGCCTTGCTGTATTAAGAATATAGGGAATAGTACAAGTCTCATAGATTCAGTCAGGAATATAGTGAAGCTTAGTTTAGATATTGTTTTTCTTTATTTGTCTGAGCCTGTCCTTCAATGTTATTTTAAATATTTCCTCTGATTTGAACTCTGATGTCTTTGTGAATATATACTTAGTATTTTCTTGTTCTTTTATTATTTATTATTAAATATATTTAAACCACTCATTGTGGCTGATCTTTGCAGAGATATTTAAGCTTTGAGAGTATTTGTATATTTATTTGGTGACATTGTGTGGCACACTCCTAATATCCTTGCTCATGGTCAAACTACCATTTGTATAAGTATTAGTTTCACTCAGTATATTGGGTACCTATGTAAGGGCCTTAAGGTAGCTGGCAGGAGTGTCTGGTGGAACTCATAACTACCTTATCATCTGGACAGAAGAGAGCATAGCTAGTAAACCTGTGCCAGCCTTTCCCAAATGTGTTTGTGTGTGTGTGTGTGTGTGTGTGTGTGTGTGTGTGTGTGTGTGTGTGTGTGTATGTGTGTGTGTGTGTGTATATGTGTGTGTGTGTGTGTGTGTGTGTGTGTGTGTGTGTGTGTGTGTGTGTGTGTGTGTGTGTGTGTGTGTGTGTGTGTGTGTGTGTGTGTGTGTGTAAATCAAACCTCAAAGAGTGTGTGTGCCAGCTACTTGGGCAAGGACACAAACTACTGGGTGGACAGAGAGGGTGCTGGAGGTCTTGGCCTGGATACTCAGCTGAGATCTCAACTCTTGTGCCAGTTGGGAGTCTTACTGGGGATATGGAGAAAGAGGGAGAGACCTGCCCCAGACTGACTGTGTTCTCCATGTGCTCTTAAGGGAAATTGTGGTTAATTGTGCTTGATACAAAGAGCTGCATCTGGAGATACTATGTGTGTACCTGTTATCCTCCCAGTGAATGTTCCCCACAGGTGCCAGTGGTGAGGATTGAGGCTCCTTGATTACTGGTCCAGAGGAGGGTCATCACACCATTATGCAAGGTTGTCTCTAAAAAGAACCTTATCAGTATGGTTTCTCATATTAACCAGATGTATAGGCTAACAGACAGACATATCTTTTATTTAGAAGTAATTTTATTACACAAACTGGTTAATCATATGTTATCAATAGCTTATATTTTTATGAGGTACACTTAATTTTTGTTGAAGCAAATAAGCTCTTGGGTGCAAAAATAGTTTTGTGCATTCTAGAATTAAGTCAGCAGTATTGGGGTATCAGCTTACCTAGTCAAATAAATGGCAGATTTGGATAACTGTGTGGAAGCCTTTAGTGCATTGTAGAACTAGCCAGTATATGTGTAGACATTCTAATTGCATTGTAAATGCAAAAAAAATATATGAAAACAGAAAAGCTGTACCCTTAGTTCCTGTATTGGAGCTCTAGAACATATAGCTTGTTGTGCAGTGAGGTGACAACATGTAAGGCTCAGCCTCAGGCTAAAAGTCCTTTCAAGACATTGCCACATTTTGCAAGGTCATTTTTACCCAGACTTGTTTATTGCATCTGAACCATTTATATTTCATGAATAAAAATAAGAATGGTATGTAGGGTTGCAGAATGTTATCAGTTTTAAGTGCGATTGAATGGAACATTAAAATACATCTGTAGCATGATATATGTCATGAGAACTTACATGAAAGATTACTATTGAAATCATATGCAACCCTAGACAAAACATTACTGAACATAATGTCCATGGAAACCACTGCAAAGGATGTCATGGAGGTGTATCAAGAAATGAATGTGCTAACAACAAGGAAGGAGAAAAGTATTTTCAAAGACTAGCCTATTTGCCTTTGATGAATATAAGTATGCACAACATTTTACAAATCACTTCACACACTTGTTTGGAAGAAACAGCCACAGCCATGTATATTATGCCAATCAAATTAGGTCTTAATATCAACAAATGCAGACACAAACCAAGAACCAGCAAGTCCAAAGCCACAGGACCCCGAATCTCTTATCTCCAAAAAACGTAATTCCAAACCAATTGGGTTAAAAACGACACCTTTATTCACACGCTGTCAAAGTCACAAAGTACACCACCAACAATAAACCAAGCGCTTTCGCTCAGTTATTACCAAGCTTCTTTAGAGTAAAAATGTTTGTACTGTGGTTAAAGATGTTAAATACTGAGTACAAAGTCACATGACATGCCCTCACTCATGTGACTTTGTACTTAGTATTTAACATGGTTAACCACAGTACAAACATTTTTACTCTGAAGAAGCTCGGTAATAACCGAGCAAAAGCGCTTGGTTTATTGTTGGTGGTGTACTTTGTGACTCTGACAATGTGTGAATCAAATTAGGTATCAGATCAGTCTGAAATCATAAGTCAATGCAATCATTAATATTCAGATATCTGCAGAGGTCTGAACTTGGAAGAAAGTAAAATCAATCCATCCATAACATACCACCGTAGTCCCTGTAAATGCTCAACCAACAACAATGGCTGATGGTATCCACAACCAAACACCGACAGTCTCATGTCACCATTCAGTTGGATACCAGTGGCTGAAGTGGATCTGACACTTGAGGAACCTCAGGCTATGGCCCCCAGCCTGCCCACTACACCATAGGGTGACTCACCCAGAGAAGTGCAAAGCAGTCTAAGCCTGCACCCCTCCCCAGTCCAAGAACACTCCTTTGCAATTTTAGTTTTCTAAGTTTGCCCTTCTACCACAGGATGATGGCTTTCCCCCTCAAGCACATGTGCTAACTTTTCAATTCCTTCTTTAAGGTTTTCTATAAATAACTTTTTCCCCTGAATGTGACAAGTGAACTCCATAGCTTCTGTACAGTTCTGGGAAACTGATATTAGTGTGCTGCAGTACCCAACCCCCTAGTTCTCTTATCTGTTGTCTAATGAATCTGTTGGTCAACTTCCCAACCCTTTCCAATTCTCTGACATTATTTGCTTCTTGCTGGACTGATTCTGGAAATATATCTAACTGCACATGCTTAATGTTCAGCCAGATCTGTCTGATCTACCTGAATCATTGACAAATTCTACTTTTTGATGGGCTGCTTGTCACGTCATTTCCCACCATATGTAACACTATGTGCTTTTAATAAAAACTCTACTGTACTTACTCTGTGAAACTTGTTAACTCTTCTAGCTGTGCAGAACACCGAACCAACACACCTCTTGTCACCACTAAATTTTGCTCCTTGAACTTCTTTATTCTCAACCACTCAGGCTTAAACTCAGTTAAGGGGCTTCATTGTGAAACTCTGTGTAAAGAGTAACGTGGGAGTATTGGGATAACAGCATTCAGTTTATCCTTTCAAGGTACTGCTGCAAACCCTAAGTTAGACTTGTTGTTACTCTTTCAGTGCATTACTACTAATCATGTGACCACTGAGTCAGCACCAGATTTACCACAACCATATATGTGGTGTCCTCTCCCTTTCAGTACCAGGATATTCCCAAACCTGTGACATCTTTCTCACTCTGGACCTTCACATTTGTTTATTAATTAATTCTCTTCCCAGCCTGTATAGGCCCAGCAAAGCCATTTCCTTTCAGGCTGTAGATGCAGCCCCAGGAGTAAATATATCTGCCTGCCAAACAGGTCTCATTTAATTGCAGCTTATGACTAAGACTAAACCCTGCCAATTCTCAATCTTGTTATCCAGTTTACCCCATAATTTGAACTTAATGCCCACTTGCTAAAGCTGAGTGGCATAATGTAAGACTCCTGGGCCACCTTTCTGCATGCAACCCAATAAAACACATGAATAATGCATGGTGAGATTCACTTCAACTAAACATTTTATCTCGGTTCAACCAGCAAACCTTCACCCCACTGACCACTGCTGGGCCTAAGCCATATATCTGCAGCAGTTACCCCACCAAACTATACTGCAAGGGCTACTTACTGCCTTATCAAGCCTCCCTTAATACCCAATCTGCCTACTTTCTGCACCCTTGCTTAAGTCTGCAGCAATATCATAAATATGGCTGTCACCAACCATAGCAATACTTTCAGAGACAATAAAACTGTTATCGAAACAGTTTCATAATCTGTGATCCCACCAAAAATAAGGGCCATATCACTTGGGAAATAGGCTCTATCACTTTTAATTCATAAGATAGAAGAGGTCACTTAAGGGTAATCATTTGTGAACTGAGGGGGTGTAGCTAGGAACTAAACCATCTATTTAAGGGGTAAAATAAAACATTTCAGAGCTTTACTAGAAAGGCTCACCCAGACTCTGCTACACTTTGCTGTGAAGGAAAGGTTAGTTTGCCTTTTATTTGTTGTATTTTGTATTACTTTATTGCCTTTTTATATTTTGAATACTGTGATTTGTTTTCTTTGCCTTGTGTTTTACTTACATTCTGCTTTTAACTGCATATTAAAACTTCAAAAGAGACCACAGCTCTGTTTCTTGTGAGTCAGGCAGAAATTAGAACTGATCAATTAAGGACTCATACGTAAGATAGAAAAGGTCACTTAAGGTTAATCATTTGTGAACTGAGGGGGTGGAGCTAGGAACTAAACCTTCTATTTAAGGGGTAAAATAAAACATTTCAGAGCTTTACTAGAAAGGCTCACCCAGACTCTGCTACACTTTGCTGTGAAGGAAAGGTTAGTTTGCTTTTTATTTGTTGTATTTTGTATTACTTTATTGCCTTTTTATATTTTGAATACTGTGATTTTTTTCTTTACCTTGTGTTTTACTTGTATTCTACTTTTAACTGCATATTAAAACTTCAAAAGAGACCACAGCTCGGTCTCTTCTGCATCAGGAAGAAATTAGAACTGATCAATTAAGAACTCATACATAAGATAGAAAAGGTCACTTAAGGTTAATCATTTGTGAACTGAGGGGAGTGGAGCTAGGAACTAAATCTTCTATTTAAGGGGTAAAATAAAACATTTCAGAGCTTTACTAGAAAGGCTCTCCCAGACTCTGCTACACTTTGCTGTGAAGGAAAGATTAGTTTCCTTTTTATTTGTTGTATTTTGTATTACTTTATTGCCTTTTTATATTTCGAATACTGTGATTTGTTTTCTTTACCTTGTGTTTTACTTGTATTTTGCTTTTAACTGCATATTAAAACTTCAAAAGATACCACAGCTTGATCTCTTGTGAGTCAGGCAGAAATTAGAACTGATCAATTAAGGACTCTTACATAAGATAGAAAAGGTCACTTAAGGTTAATCATTTGTGAACTGAGGGGGTGGAGCTAGGAACTAAACCTTCTATTTAAGGGTAAAATAAAACATTTCAGAGCTTTACTAGAAAGGCTCACCCAGACTCTGCTATACTTTGCTGTGAAGGAAAGATTAGTTTGCTTTTTATTTGTTGTATTTTGTATTACTTTATTGCCTTTTTATATTTTGAATACTGTGATTTGTTTTCTTTACCTGCTGTTTTACTTGTATTCTGCTTTTAACTGCATAGTAAAACTTCAAAAGAGATCACAGCTCTGTCTCTTGTGAGTCAGGCAGAAATTTCTCCCTACTCTCCCACCCGCTTACTGTTGTGTTCTTAAATACCACTGTCGTTCTAGTTGCCTGCCTCTTATGTTAATTTGGCCATATATCTCATTTCCCCTCTGCTTTCACTGGCTTGTGTGAGTAAGCACAAAATTATAATTTTGTGAAATCACTCCCCTTCAACTATTTACATTTATTGGCCATCCTACTGTATTCCATAGTACCAGAATACAAAAGTGACCAGCCCCTTTCAATCTATCTTGCTGTTTTAAAAATAGTGGCTCTACACTAAAACTTAACTTTTTAAACAGGTAAAACTTAAGTTATCTACTTTCACATTTAACTTATCTAGTGCACACTGCAGTGTTTAGGATAAACCATTTTTTCATCTTGCCTTTAAGCATCCCTGTGACTAGCACTTGCTCTAATACCTGCTGGAAAGCACTAGGAAGCCTTAAACTGATACAAGCACTCAGCTCTCCTTGTTAATAAGGAGAAATTAATTGTAGGCACTAAACAGCCTATAATTGCAAAGTACCTTGCTAAGGCAAGGGAAAACAACTCCTGTACTTTACAAAAAAAGCACCAAACCAGGCATGTCCAAGGGTCAGCTTCTGGTAATTTCTCCTGTCCACCTGGTGAATCTGGGTATACTGGGGCAATGCAGCAATTGCCTCATGTACACAGACAACCCTCTCCTCCTACCACCCAACACTACACTTACATAGCCAAACTGGAAGCAAAGCTCTCTCCACCCAAGATTGTGCTAGACAGTCAAGAAGAGAAAGTTAACACCCACACTACACCTCAAGCAAGACATAGCCCTTCTAAACCTATACCACCAACACCCAGAAATAGCAACATTAAATCCACATATGCAGAGGCCCTTAACTGTAACCTGCCCAAGCAACAAGGACCTCTGAAGCTGAAACACAAACAAACACCAATCACAACCAAAGTGTCACATAGCTCACAACACCAGTGTGCCACCCAGAAACAGCCCCTAAGGCAAGACACCGTACCTAACACTTTAGTCATAGGTGACTCTATAGTCAGGCACACTGATGTCCCACTCACCAGGCTGAACAAGGAGAAAATTACAGTCAGCTGCCTATCGGGTGCCAGGATCCACCCATAATGCATGCACTCAAGTCACTCTACAACAAGTACAAATATAACTCTGTCACTGTCCATGTTGGAGTGAATGACTTGAGACGTACCTCCCTGGACTACATGAAAAAAGACATGGAAGAGCTCTTGGATCATGTGGCCCAGGCAGGTATGATCCTAGCCCTGAGTAGCATCCTGCCTTCACCCAGAATGATACCACAATATAAGGACAAAATGACTGACTTCAACAATTGGCTAAGCTTCTGGTATCATGCAAAGGGGATGCAGTATCTGTCTGCCTGGGATGACATGACCGACAGACCACGATGCTTTGCCAGAGATGGGCTACACCTGTCACCCCTGGGATTCAGGTAACTGGCTAAGGCTTTTGCCACTCCTATAGTGCCTTTTTTTAGGCAACGTTGAAAGGACAAAACCACCACTGTAACAGGTACAAGCAAGCAAATTCTGAAGGTAATGCTACTCAATGCTAGAAGTCTAAACCTCAAAATGCACTTTTTTGAGGCACTCCTAAAAATGGAGAACATTGATATCTGTGCAGTAACTGAGACCTCGTTCAAGGCTCCAGAGAGCACCCCTGCAATACCAGGCTACAACTCTTACCACACTTTTTGACCACCAAACCAGGACCAAAACACTAAAGGTGGAGGAGTGTCCATGTTCACCAAGGATATTCACACCACCAGGCTAGTTGCCCAACAAAATGCACCTGAAATTCACCAGGTGAAACTAACACTAGGTAAGACTGCAGTCCAAATTGTAGATTGCTAGAGATCCCCACCATGCCCCAAGATTCTCACTATACCTTTATAAACCTACTGGAAAATATTAAGATACAACCAAACACCCTAATACTGGGTGATTTCAACTACCTTCCCATTAACTGGGAAAACTACTCGTGTGCCAACACCTTTCCCCAACGGTTCTTGGAATTCATAAATTCCATCGCCCTAGATCAACTAATCCATAGTCCCACCAGGGGCTCCAATATCCTAGACCTGGTCATTACCAACATGGGAAATCGATGCTCCACACCTATGGTCATCCCCTCGTTGGTCAGGTCTGACCATAAGCTAATCACCCTTAACATCCACATTCCACCTCCACCACCCCAGTAAGGAAACCTCCATACAAAAACTTCTTCAAAGCCAACTTCATGCTACTCAAGTCAGAAGTGACAAACTTCATGACACCCATGCAGACGGGAACTGAAAGTTCAACTGCTGATTCCTACACTAAGGCACTGTACGAGCCCATCCACTCATGCATGAATCGTGCCATCCCAAATAGAACCAAGATGCTCTCCTCCAAAAAAAGGAAGCCAATCTGGTGGTCCCCTGCCATAAACAAACTTTACAACAAAAGGAAGAAGCTGTTGCAGAAAAGAGGAACAATCCCAAGATGCAAAAAACTCCCTTACCAGCCTCAGTAAGAAGCTATGATCCCTCATAAAATCCTCCAAAGCTAGTTATGAAAATAAAATTGCCAAAGATTCCAAAGACAACCACAAGACATTCTATAACTATGTCAAGAATCTAAATAGAAATGCTCAGATCTGCTCTGAGCTACAACAGAATGGCATTAAATATACTGATCCCAAGGATATTGCCAATATCCTGGCTGATCAATTCAGTACCGACTTCACCCCCCTCTCACACCCTAAACAGCCCATCTCAATACTGGAAGATTGCCAAATTCCAGTAATAACGGCCACACAGGTAAAAAAACGCACTCTCCAAAGCTAAGAATACAGCATCCATGGGACCAGATGACATCCCGGGCTGTGTACTACATGAACTACAAAATGAACTGGCACCTCACCTAAGTGTCATGTTTAATTATAGCCTCACCTCAGGCTTCATGCCCACTGAGTGGCGCACAGCTACTGTTATCCCACTCCTCCAAGGGGGGATCCACTTTGGATCCTGGGAACTACCACCACATCAGTCTGACGAGCCTGATCTGCAAGGCCATGGAACGTATTATCATGAAACTTATAAACAAAGAAATTGGTAACCTTCAAACACTGGACTCCTCCCAGTTTGGGTTTGTGAAGGGCAGATCTTGTCTTCTGAACCTGACTGACTTCTTCGAATCAGTCTCCAGAGCCATGGATGAGGGTAAGGTGGCCCACACAGCCTATCTGGACCTTGCCAAGGCCTTTGACACCACCCCCCACTTTGGAATCATAGATAGACTTGCTAAGCTGGGCATTAAACCCTACGTCACTCGATGGCTTGCCAACTGGCTTACTGACAGAACCCACAATGTAAAAGTAGCTGACTCCAAATCCAGCTCCAGACAAGTGACAAGTGGAGTACCTCAGGGTTCATTCCTGGAACCGCTCTTGTTTGTCATCTACTTCTCTGAAGTACAGGCCAACACTAAGGGACTCTGGCTAACAAATTTCGCAGATGACTGCAAACTGGGAGCCATTATTGAATCCCCAAATGATGTGGATACTCTACAAAAGGGCTTTACAGAAACAGATGCTAGGTGCCAGAGCCATGGGCTCAAGCTCAATGCCAAGAAATGTATAGTTATCCCCTTTGGGAAAAAACATGTACCCATGAATTACCACATAGGTGGCAGTGCACTAAACACCAAAAGTGTGATAAGAGACTCGGGGACACAGGTGGACAGTGGTCTCACCTTTGATAATCACATCGCCACAACAGTCAGGAAATCCCTCTATGTGCATACCTCATCAGTAAGAGCTTTTCATCCAGAAAAATGGAGGTCATTGTCCCACTGTACTCATCCCTCATTAGACACATTATAGAATACAATGCCTTGTTTGGTATGTACCTCTCAAGATATCTGCAACAATTGAAAAGGCCGCAGAAATACCTCATTAAAAGAATCACTGGCCTAAAGTGGATGCCCCACACTGACCGCCTTAAAAATTCCAGCTATACTCTGTAGCATATCGTCTACTCATGGCAATCTCTGCTTAACATACAAGGCCATGTCAAACCCAGAGCTGTTGGACATGCTACACTTAAAGAAGTCCCAACCCTCAGAACTACATGCTCCAGGGATCTAAACCTTGTCATCACAATAAACAAAACATGCTGGTGGGATAGGTTCCTGACCCAGGGACTACCCAGACTCTGGAATAGACTGCCCATACATGTCAAGCAGAGCGCCTCTTTGGCTCTCTTCAAAAGGAACCATGACAATTGGATGGGAGAAAGGAAATTCACCCCGAAGATCATGTCAGTCATCCTGCCAGACAGGGATCCAGGGAAGTAAATAGTGTGGGAAGAAATAGCCATGGAATTGATATGGATAGGCTTGTATAGGCCTTAGGGCTGATAGCCTAGTACCAACTTATGAACCTATACTGCTACCCTGCATTTTTAAGTTAACTATTCAAATTATAAGTAGAAAAGGATTTTAAGTTTGCATTCCATTCTGAAAGTCTATATGGCGTATTGCACTAGTGTAAACTTCTACCTTCAGAAGTATAAAATGTATTCTTGGTTTGATGAAGCTTGCTAAAAACATTTAATAATAATAATAATAATTATTATTATTATTATTATTATTATTATTTCAGATACCATTCCAAATGAGGTCTTCATTTACTGATTTACAAAGTCCAAACACTCCAAAGTATAACTATGCTTGCCTGCTGATCTGAAATGTCATTTATTTCCTTAAAGTTCTGTTGTATGGTGTCAACTTTAGTTATTCACCCAGTTGCTAACATAAAGGTCGACAGGTCATCAGAATATATATGAACCTGACCCATGTTCATGAAGAGCTCCAAATAAATATCTGCAGACAAATGCACTAGTGATTCAAAGAAGTTGACAATTTATCTTAACACACTTATGGAGTAGCATTTACCATACAATAGGCTAAACAGTATGCCCAGTATGTCTCAACTTGCGTCACAACACAGACTTATACAGCAAAGTAGATCCCCCAAGTGAATGCTATATAAACCACTCCTTTTTTCCCTGTCCCACAATTTCTCATAATTCACTGATGACCATAAAGTCAATAATGCCAAATACCACATTTTCTTAGTTCTTATTGCTCAGACAATGTCAGTCAACACACCAATGCAGTAACTTTGGTCCTATTAAAGTTGAAGTGCATTACATTAATACTTGTAAATTCTCCTGATTTTGGCTTTTGTCTCTCCATTAAGTTTGGCCAGAGGACCTTCATTCTATCAGACTGGTGATTTTTTTCTCATACACATATATGCTTTTTTTAATCATACACATATACACCTACCAGATTTATAAGTAAATCTGGAGTATCATTTGTTTCTGCCTGACTAAGCTTTCTTTATTGATGAATTCTTGCCACAAACTGATGTGAATATCCAAAGACAGACAATGGTATATTAGTTTGTTTGTAGATTTATAAACCAAACTTACAAGAATATATGAGTTAATAGTGATTGCTAGAAACGTTTTTACAACCAAAGGCATTTTTACCATGCCCCAAAATTACCAAGATAAAACTCTAAAACCTTATTTTCATTGTAGCAAAGTGTAACACTATCAAAATGACTGTCACTTTAAAGAAAAATCATGTATAAGGTCTGTACTGAAGGAGAATGTTAGAAAGCTATGTACATTGCAGGGGGATAAACACAAATGCTAAAATAATTCAATTAAGACTGTTGCAGCAGTGTATAAGGCAGATAACCCTGAATGCATGCACAAGGTTTTATATGCAACTGATGATGCATGTTAAATACAAAGTAGTCAGTATTTGGGAATATGTACTTCATCAAAACTAACTTATCTATGTGTGAGGTGCTTGAAATTGAGATAGGCATGAAACCTGATACCAGATCAGAAATATCCATTAGCTGTCTGCATGTCTGAGAAACCATCCTTACATATATTCTAAAAAAAATATTGTTTTGGACTTTAAACAGTGAAATATCACAGTTCAAAGCATGATCAAAGGTATAGTTCCATTCTAGATAAAACAAAGATGCTAAATCTGCATACTAGGCAATGTTACCATTATGTCATTGTTAGTAGTCCCAGAAACTTGTAGTGTGGAATTTGTGCAAACAGCCAAAAAATGGCCACTGAAAAGGCAAAGATATGAATCAGTGACTATAATTTCTCAAAGATAATCCATTTTCATGAAATGAAATCCATAAATTAAAGCAATGTTTATAAGTGTAATTTTTTTATTAATGTAATTTAATTACCATTTTTAGTGTGTGTGTGTATGTGTGTGTGTGTGTGTGTGTGTGTGTGTGTGTGTGTGTGTGTGTGTGTGTGTGTGTGTGTTTCTTTTATTCACAGCGATCTGGTACCTCGGCAATTCACCTTCATAGATCACAGTTCATTCTAACATCAAATCCATAGATATATATATATATATATATATATATATATATATATATATATATATATATACATATCAAAGCACAGCTGCCATTGTTCAATTAATGAACATATAAAGCAATTAAGCATAATAGCATTTAAGCATTTTAAGCATTTAAAGTGACAATATTAACTTACAATAAATATCCATGAGTAATCAAACTAACTTGAATTAATTTATATTAATATAGTGAGAAATACACATATACAATGCAAAATATAAAATTATAATCTATATACTAGATTAAATACCTAATTCCTTATTCATACCAAAGGGCTTTAAAGTCTTAAACTTTAAAATCATTCTTGTTTCTAATTCCAGCAGTTTAGCTACAATATCACCCCCTCTAGAAAGAAACTGCTGGTTAAGTGCTGGTTATTTGTGTTTCTTCATACAACTCATTATCTAGCCTGATTAGAAGTCTAGATGGGATTTTGACTGGTCCAACAACAGATGACTCTTATTTTCTTCAGAAAACTTAAGATAATCTTAGACGTTATGTTTGTACAAATAGCATTCTTTACATTTAGTGATGAAGGCATCATCTGACATATGCTGTTAGACCTATTAGAGTAGAAGTACCTATTAAATTTATTAGTTATAAAACATCTAGTGAAATTTCCATTGACACTCAAGGAGATTACGGGACAAGTTGAATGAGTCACAGAGTAGACATATTTATAGTGCTTTTTTTTTATTATAGTCCTTGGATTACATAGCTTCAAATTTAGCTTTTTTTGTGAAGTTCTGAAGAGCCTTACATAATAATCTGTTTAATTTTGCTTTAATATTTTTGAGTCAGATACTTTTTCTGTATTATTTTTTTTTATTTATTTTTATTTATTTTGCTTTTCTTCACTGGGCTTGTCTGACTGGGTTTAGTCAAAAACTTGTTTTCAGTGGAGGCCAGGAAAGAAAGCTCCAACACATTGCAAACAAATGTAACCAGACTTTCAGTGCTAAATATCAACAGCTATTAAATAAAATATATTTTTAGCAATTACACATAGAGTTGCTAACTGTACTGCATTCATACAAAAGAGGCAGCTTTTATAGTATAAAAGATATTTATGCATTGGTAGATGTTGAACATTGAGCATCTGAAGAACTGTATTAGTAGATAATAGATCATGTGATTAGTACTTAGAAATCCAAAGAAATGGAGGTGAGGGAAGAACTAGGTAGGGCAGAAAGTGTTAATATTGTAGTTGAGAGGTTGGGTATAAAGCAGGTATAAAGACAATTTTACATATATACAGTTATCATGAAATTTATATTAGAAGTATAGAGGTGGGGAGGTGAGCAGTGTCATAAAACAATCCCCAGGATTTACTAAACTTCCGTGCAGGACTAGCTTAGTACAGCACAGAAGCGCCCATTTAGGAGCAGGACAGCAGCACGCTATGCATATTAATAAGGCACATTGCCCGAGCTCTTAGGCTTACATGGAGCGTGTAAGAGTGCAGGGGGCGTGTCTGAGAGCAGATCTCTCAGAATAAACATGCCACCGCAATGTAGAATAGCAGAAAGGGATAAGAAATGAGCGGGGCCACTCATAAGTGTCCTCATATCCCCACCAACAGTCCCCCATGTGTACAACAGCAACAGTACATATACATAAAATGAAGAAACCCTTTTATTTTATTTTTTTTAAAAGCAGAGTGAAGCTAACCATAGGTGCGCAATTGTGCCCATCGCTTAGCTACGGTTAAAGCAGCTTAAATGGCTGAAGAGGATAACAAGGAAGATATATGCAACTGAAGCAGCACAGCAATAGTGTAGTGGGCAGAGCATTCGCCTAACAAGCAGGCATTCTTGGTTCGACTCCCACTAAAGCACATTCTATTTTACATGGCAAAGCACTTTATGACCAATATTTTTGTTGCAAAGCCCACTAAATAATATATGTATGAACTGGAGTACTGCAGTAAATGCACATGTGAGGTGTCATTGTTATAATGAATAAGGCACTAGTAAGCAGGTTTAAGCACAAATAAGTAGTAGTAAGCATATTTAAGCACTAGTAAGTGGGTTTATTTGCGTTTGTGCAGCGGTACGCAATGCCTACACCGGCTAAGCAATTCTGAAGCTGACTCTCTGTAAGCAGATGTAATGGCAGGTTAGCAGTGCTTACCATCACGCAAACCCACTTACAAGTGCTCAAAAGTGCCTTAATCACTCTGTATCCAATGGCCCTTGTTCTGCCCATCAACAAAATAAACATCCATGCAGGTCTTGAACCAAGGACCCTATACACCATAGTCCCAGTAGTTATCCACCAAGCCATCACAGAAGTACAGAAGAATGAGGTAGTAGTAAACATGTCCTCTCCATAGTATAACCAAACTGAACCTGTGAAAGGCATAAGTATACAGTCATATGTGCCATAACCCATTACATAACATAAATATGTGAATTGGAGTTCAGCAGTAAGCTCAGAAGTGAGGTGTAATTGTAATAGAGTGTCAAAGTCCCCAATAAAACAAAAGGACCCCACAGAGTGTACATACACATCAATCAGGGATACTAGGCATACATAACGCCAAAAAGTGTATAGTCATCCCCTTTGGCAAAAACAAAGTGCCCACAAATTACCACATAGGTGCTGGAGGGACAGATTCATAACCCAGAGGCTCCCTTCACTCTGGAATAAAATCCCAGTCTAGGTTAGGCAGAGTCCCTCATTGACTCTCTTCAAGAGGAATCTTGATGAGTGGATGGGAGATAGTAGGTTTACCCCGGGTATCACTTCTGTGTCACTGTTAGACAGAGGCATAGTATACTAACCTCGAAAAAGGGCATAGCAAAATTCATTTAAAATGGGTGACAAAAGCCAAACACACTCTGGCTAGGCTTATAAATGCCCTAGGGCAGATAGCCTAGTATGAACCTATGAACCTATGAACCTATGATATAAGGTGCAATGAATAATAACACAATGCCAAAAAGGCATTATAATGAATGTCTAATGTAAGCGACGCTAAGCATTGCACAGGCCATCTTTGGAGGTGTGATCAATGTGTAGACCAGCTAACTCTTTGTGCCTAGTAGTATACCCCTTTAAACAATGCCAAACTTAGTTAAGCAGGTTTGCCCATAGCTTAGCCTTTTCCAAACTGGCCAATCGCAGAAAAGTGTGGGAAATCGGCCCTACTTAAACCCAAGAGGTGAGAATACAGCTTATAACTGGTTGTAACTTCCCCTTGCAGGCACTATGGCAGTAAGGGGAGAAGGAGTGCATTTCCGGGCGCAGTACTCGTGCATCCAGGAGTCCAAGGTCATGGCAGGACTCCTAGTTAAAGACCATGCACAGAAACTGCTGCAGGGCCAGTACCAGGGCTCCCAGTATAAGTGAGAGGCCTGGGACTGTCTCGCCCGTGACCTCACCAGTGCCACTGACATACCCAAAACTGGTGAGTAGGTCAGGCACCACTATGCCGACCTGAAGTGGTGGAAGGGGGACCTCTTGGAGGATGGCTCCAAGAGGCTACTGCATCAGGGGATGTTCCAGATGTGTGTATCACCCTAGCATGTGTGTAATAAGTGCCAGCTGAGGTATATCATGGATACGTATGGCTAAATATTCTTCTTATGTCCCCCACAGCTGCAAAGGAGCAGGCCACGAACCAGGACCCCACTTCAGCCGCCTGGTGCTGTTGTGACATGAGGCAGGTCAGTAATACTCATGCTTTTACTGTCATAGGAAATAAAAATAAAAGTAGTAGTAAAGTAATTGCTAGTATAAAACTTGTATTGTTCAAGGCAAGTACTGCATACACTAGAGAATATGGCAGGAAGAATCTCATATTGTTTGTATGGCAATAAAAGTGTAATATCCTGACAAAACAGGTATAACTGCTGAACTGCATGTGTATATGCTGGTATCATATGGTAATGTAGATTTGCAATCATGTAATAGTACTGTTGTATTAAGCACTGTTACCCACACCATGTACCATAAACTGAATGTGTAGGAATGCCTGTATATGACAGGTGTAATCCCCACAGGCCATTTAGTACAACTGAGAGACACATAGACAGTAAAAAGGGAAAATGCAGACAACAAAAACCGGATAGTACATGCTACTGAAATGTAAACTGTTGTTTTTAAGCACACACGGTTTACGATTCGAATCCTGCCAGTGGTAGTAGTTTACAGAATTATACCCCACAACTGTACAGATATGTCCAGAATGTCTATTAAATTGGTGCATATCTATTGCCTATCAACCCATCCCACTGGGAAATCAGTGGGATGATCCCAGACATATAGGCAGGAAATAGGAAATGCAACTGAATGACACACATCTATGAGAACAAAGCTGGCACACTAGCAACTCCCCAATACCTTATGTAAGTAAGAAGCCACGTATGTCCCATTTACACCCCAACTTGTTAAGCTGTGGTCAGAGTGTGTACAGTAACAGAGTGAGATGTATGTGCATAATAGTAATGTGGAAGCTGGTACTGTGTGTGGGAACATTCAGGTAGTGCTAATAAACATTCCTCCCACAGGTATGACAAATACCAACACTGCACCCAGAAATACAAGAATGATATGCAGTTGCTCTGAATAATGAGGTATTACACATCACTGTCACCCACACAGTCCTACAACATATAACTGTCTAGGGTATCTGTATAAGAGTGTTGTTATACAAGGTCAGAATGCATAAGCACAGGGGATTAATAAGACTAAAAGCAGATTGGAGATATACAGCAATATCAATATAGCAGACACAACTGTGATGGACAGTGTTTAAGTTGTAGCAGACACAGCCATGATCTGAATCTTGGGAGTGGACTTAGTCTGCATACAGATTCATACCCCTCAACTGAACACATGAGGCCAGAATGTCCAGTATATGTGCCCATATCTGCTGCCTGTCTCCTTGTCCCCCTGGAAAGTCTGTGGGATGATCTCAGATGTGTAGCCAGCAAACAGGGAATAACGGTGATTGTCAACCATCATGAAAACACACCTGTCACTGTAGCAACCCCCGAAACTGTTAATAGAGTAATATTGCAAGTATGCCCTATCTACACTCCCATGTTGTCAAGCTGTGACCAGAGTGTGTGTACAGTAACAGAGTGAGATGTGTGTGCATAATACTAATGTGTAATCTGGAACTTTGCGTGGCAACAGTCAGGAAGTGCTAACAAACATTGCTCCCACAGGTATGTTGGATACGAACACTGTGCTGAAAAATACAGACCAATATAACCTGTACTGGTACTGTCCACAGTGGTATTGTAGGGGATTGTGAGTGTTGCAGTTTCTCCGAATAATAATGTATCATTGGTCACTGTCACCCACACTGTGCTACATAATATTAACTGTGTAGGAAAGCATGTATATGTGTGTGTCAGGTCACTAAAGGTGGAAGAGGGCAATATTCTAGATATGTCCAGGCACACCAGCATGTGGTCAACACATGGCCAGAGTCTGTGCAGAAAAAGTTGGTAGCATAGTGCAAAACATCAACCCGGAATCCGGGCATATGTGTACAGACAGTCAGTCAGTGTGTTAGCAAACATTCTCTCCACAGGTATACCAGGTAAGACGTGTATACTGCAGGTAAAATTGGCTCATGTGTAGTGATG
>NC_056726.1:803669298-803791798 GCF_019279795.1 Protopterus annectens
ATCAGGCAGGACGGGACCTAGAGCAATGACATCTACCACAGTCTGTACACAGGCCACGGTACATATTGACAATACACACACTGTTGACATTCACCATAAGTACACAGACCTCAGTACTGTACAAACAACCACAGAATGTCCAGGTTATGTCATCAAATATAACCCTACTGTACATAACATGTGTAGAAGTCTGATATTTCACTGGCTTGTTACAAGATATGATGATTACCTGCATTACCAGGCTATAATTCATTCCACATCTTTCAGCCACCTAACACAGACCGAAGCACTAAAGGCGGAGGCATGTCCATATTCATTAAGGATAGCCACACCTCCAGGCTAGTTGCACAGCATAATGCATCCGAGATTATCCAATTGCAACTAACTCTGGGCAAGATCGCAATCCAAATTGTAGCTTGCTACAGACCCCCCACCATGCCCCAGGATTCCCACTCCTCATTTCTTGATACACTGGAAAATATTAGTGTACAACCCAACACCCTAATAATGGGTGATTTCAACTACCCCACCATTAACTGGGAAAACTACTATTGTACCAAGTCTTTTGCTCAATGTTTTCTGGAATTCATAAATTCCAGTGCCTTGGATCAACTTATTCACACCCCCACTAGGGGCAGCAATATCCTAGACCTGGTCATTACCAACATGGGTGACCGGTGTTCCACACCAGAGGTCAATTCCTCGTTGGTCAGATCCGACCACAAGCTAATCACCCTAGACATCCACATCCCACCCCCATTAGGGAAACCACCATAAAAAACTTCTCCAAAGCCAACTTCACACTTCTTAAGACAGAAGTGGCAAACTTCATGACACACATGCAGATGGACAATAGAGGTACGACTGCTGAATCCTACACAAATGCACTTTATAAGCACTTACATGAGTGTATGGATCTTGCTATCCCTAACAGAACCAAGATGCTATCCTCCAAAAAAAGGAAGCCAGTCTGGTGGTCTTCTGCCATAAACAAATTCTACAACAGAAGAAACTCTTGCAAAAAAGTGTAAAATCCCATGACTGGAGGAGCTCCCTGGTCAGCCTCAGTAAGAAGCTGAGATCCCTCATAAAATCCTCCAAAGCTAATTACGAAAACAAAATTGCCACTCATTCTAAAGACAACCACAAAGTATTTTATAGCTATGTCAAGAATCTCAATGGCAACACTTAGATCTGCTCTGACTTACAGCACAATGGCACTAAATATACAGAGCCAACTGATATTGCCAACATCCTGGCAGATAGGTTCAGTGCTAACGTTACCCCCCTCACCCCCTAGAGGGCCCTTCTCTATACAGGAAGAATGCAAAGTTCCTGTAAATCACGGCTGCACAGGTAATAAAACACACTCTCCAAAGCCAAGAATACATCCATGGGACCTGACAATATCCCAGGCTGCGTTCTACATGAACTACAGAATGAACTGACACCTCACCTAAGTACCGTGTTCAATCATAGCCTCACCTCAGGCTTTGTGCCCACTGAATGGAGCACCACAACGGTTATCCCACTCCACAAAGGGGGAGCCATGACAGATCCTGGGAACTACCACCCCCTTAGCCTGATGAGCCTGGTCTGCAAGGCCATGGAATGTATCATCATGGAACTCATAAACAAAGACATTGGTAATCTCCAAACTTTGGACCCCACTCAGTTCGGGTTTGTAAAAGGCAGATCATGTCTCGTAAACCTGATAGACTTCTTTGAAGCAGTCACCAAAGCCATAGATGAGGGTAAGGTGGTTCACACAGCCTATCTAGATCTCGCCAGGGCTTTCAACACCATCCCCCACTCTGGAATTATAGATAAACTCACTAAACTAGGTATAAATCCCTATGTCACAAAATGGGTTGCCAACTGGCTCATGGACAGAACCCACACTGTGAAAGTAGCAGACTCCAAATCCGACTTCAGACCAGTGACAAGTGGAGTACCTGGATCCTCTCCTGTTTGGTATCTACTTCTCTGAAGTACAGGCTAACACAGAAGGTCTTTGGCTAACAAAGTTTGCAGATGACTACAAACTGGGAGCCATAATCGAAACTCTTAACAATGTGGACATCCTACAAAAGGGCCTTACTGAGACAGATGCCTGGTATCAAAACCATCGCCTGAAGCTCAATGCCAAAAAGTGCATGGTCATCCCCTTTGGTAAAAACTCTGTACCCATGAACTACCACGTAGGTGGTAGTCTACTTAACACCAAAAGTGTGATAAGAGACCTTGGGACACAGGTGGACAGTAGTCTCTCCTTTGATAATCACATCACCACAGTAGTCAGGAAATCCTTCTATGTGGCACACTTCATCACAAAATGTTTCTCATCCAGAAAAAAAGTGGTCTTTGTTCTTCTCTACTCATCACTCATTAGACCCATTATAGAGTACAGGGCCCCTTTTGGTATGTACCTCACAAGACATCTACAACAACTGGAGAGGCCAAAGAAATACCTCACAAAGAGGATTACTGTCCTCAAACAGATGCCTTACACAGACTGCCTCAAAAAACTCCAGCTTTACTCTGTCGCATATCGCCTACTCAGAGGCGATCTCTGCCTAACATACAAAGCTATGTCAAACCCAGACAAAGCTATGTCAAACCCAGAGCTGTTGGACATGCTCCACATAAAGAAATTCCAATCTCCCCGAGCTACACGCTGTAGGGACCTAAACCTTGTCACCACAATAAACAGAACATGCTGGAGGGATAGATTCCTGTCCCAGAGACTTCCCATACTCTGGAACAGACTACCTAGCTATGTCAAACAGAGCTCCTCATTAGCAATCTTCAAGAAAAATCTTGATGATTGGATGGGAAATAGGAAATTCACCCCGGGAATCACTTCTGTAGCTCTGCTCGACAGGGGCACAGGAAAATAATTTTCTTGGGTGGCAAAAGCCAGGGTACCTTTTTGGCTAGGCTTATATAGGCCCTTGGGCCAATAGCCTAGTACCTACCTATGAAGACACTAATTATGGTGTACAGCACATATGCACCTCTTAATGCATGACATATGTACAAAGGTTGACAGAGTTGTGGCTGGAAGCACATACACAGTGCCAATATTGACATGTTGCTGTGATAGCATCTTACATTTACTGTTGTAATAGGGTTTGTCGCAACATATGTCCTATGAGGGATATGAAGTCAGTAGCTATCCCAGCTTTCAACATCTACAGACTGCAATCCTCACACTACCTTCTGCAGTTCACAGATACATACTCTGTGGGTAACACTTGAAAGCAAAGGCACCACACACTGCCCAGTCTGCAGATGTCCCTACAGATGGGGAGTCCTCATAAAATGGAACTGACATGACAGGTATTAATACATGTAGGACAGCCATATCTGCACAGACCCTGTTTAATCAACATTAATCCGAATGCAGTATAGCAGCACTTACAGTCTGTAGTCAGGTCAGGCACATCCCCCTCCTGTGTGTTGGCCTGTTTCCACAGTGTATGTTGTCAGAGGTAAATCCCCAATCCATCTGAGATGCTGTTTGCCAAACAACAGATCGAGTTCCTGCTTACAGTGAATGGGAAGGCCCAACACCAGCATGATGTTCCTAGATATTGGAGTGTGTTTCCATGCAATTGGCTATGATAATGTTACCACAGCTGTTCCACATGCAGTCAGCTAGGGGAGGGCTGCAATTCATGCAGGGGCTATCAGCTGATCATGAGCATCACTTAAAATACACATGCTGCTGCCTAAGAAAAGCATGTGCAGGTCTCCACATCCATGAGTGAGGGAGTGAGAGAGGCATACAGAGACATTGACAAGTCAGGGAGAGGTGGGAGAGTAAAACCTAAGCATGTTTGTGTCACACACCTACCAGCACAGGGTATCAAACCCCAGACGACTATGTAGTGCTATCACAGTCCTATGCAGTTATTGGATGCATCACATAGGTTATCTGTTGTGGAGTCCTCAGAACATATATGTGATGATGAGTGACATCTGCAACAGGGATATGGTAGCTATACAGTAGGTGAAGCACACATGCCTGTCCTCATGAACAGGTGCCAGAGTCAACACAGCCACACTATCACAGGGATGCACACACATTGACACACTTGGCAGGGCCAGGGATAAAGCTCATCACTAGTTAGATTGCCACAACACATTACTGTGCGGGTATCACATGCACCACACGGGTCATATGGAGTTTATATGGGCAAAAAGTATGGGGAGGTGTCTGACATCAGATAGCATGCTCCAGTATGCCACTGGAGGTTGTAGTGAGTGTGGATATGATCATATGCATCATACAACACACACACACACAAACACCAGTACTGACATACATGGGTACATTTCTGCACCGGTATGTGGGGGTCGACTGTGCCAGATGGCTATATAAGGCTAGGTGATGGGTATACCTTGGCATCAGGCCACATGACAATGGTCTGCAATGTGGCTCAGGGCTGTGGTATCTGCATTTGCCCACACAGGTGGGTATTGTATCCACCATCCAGTCACCTGGGTGACTATTGCATGTGGCCAATGCTATGCATCACTTGCCATGTATGTGTTCC
The DNA here is from genome assembly GCF_019279795.1 of Protopterus annectens. NCBI lineage: Eukaryota > Metazoa > Chordata > Ceratodontiformes > Protopteridae > Protopterus > Protopterus annectens. The sequence continues at coordinate 803,673,861 of NC_056726.1, forward strand.
TTAGTCCATGACATGGCCGCTGTCTGGAATGTGCACACCTCCCAAATGCATGTTCAGTGACATGTGGAACTGTACTTGAGGTGTCGGGCCCATGTTGTGTACACAGATTATCATCAGATGTGCCAGTATTGGCCACCTGTGGCAGGAACTGGCAATGAACAGCAGGTTAACCCTGTACCTACAGTGATAGCATGCTAACAGCATTCCCTGGTGTCAGTGGCATCGGTCCACACAGGGCATGTTTTTGGGCATGGTTTGTCCTTTGTGGGTCACATGTGATGGCACCACAGATGCTGGAGGTCTCCAGTGGGGAACATGGGGAAGGTGAACTATCTGCATGTATGTGCCTATTGGACAGATGGACAGGGTGGCATGCCCTCTGTAGGGCACTGCAATCACTCCATAGTTACTATCAGTTGCCAATATGTAGTGTACTACACACATATTGGCAGTTGCCTCGGCATGTGTGTGTGTGTGTGTGTGTGTGTGTGTGTGTGTGTGTGTGTGTGTGTGTGTGTGTGTGTGTGTGTGTGAGACATGGGTTGAGAGTGTGCTCTGGGTAATACTGGGGTTGCTAACCGTGATTGCCTGGCCTTGATGTCACATCTATGGGTATGGATTTGCACCCCAGCCTCTTGGCTATTTCACATCTGTTATCCAAGTACAGTGGACATTGTGATATATACTAGAGCCACCATATAAAAAAATTTGCAAAACCCACTCCACATTGGGCCCACACACACACTCACACACTCACCTGTCATGTCTGGGAGTAGAACCCCTACCTAACTAGTTTACTTCACTACAGTACTACACAATCATAGTACACACCACAGACATTTCTGGAGTACTCATTCCCCAAAGGATTGCCAAAGTAGGCCATTTGACATGTACTGAGTGTGACAAGCCTAAAATGCATTGCTCCCTACACAGACATTGAAACACACACAAAACATCCACAACCAACATGTGTGAGTATAAAACCCCTAACAGAGGTCTATATCACACTACAACATGGAGCTGACACAGGACACACCACAGGGTTTACTGGAGAACTCCTTTCCCAAAGGTGTATTTCACAATGATTGACATCAGCAGGATTGCCAAAGTACGGCATTTGACATGTACTGAGTGTCACTAGCCTAAAATGCATTGTTCCCTACACAGACATTGAAACACACACAAAACATCCACAACCAACATGTGTAGGTACAGAACCCCTAACAGAGGTCTATATCACACTACAGCATGGAACTGTTATAGGATGCACCACGGGGATTACTAGAGAGCTCCTTCCCCAAAGGTGTATTTCACAATGAATGACATCTGCAGGATTGCCAAAGTACGGCATTTGACATGCACTGAGTGTGACTAGCCTAAAATGCATTGCTCCCTACACAGTCATTGAAACACACAAAACATCTGTAACTGACATGTATGGGTGTAGAACCCCTAACAGAGGTTTATATCACACTACAGCAGCATGCAGTTATGGCATGCACTACAGAGATTACTGGGCTAAAACCTCCCCAGAGGTGTATTTCTAGGTGGATGACATCAGCAGCCTTACCAAAGTAGTGCATTTAAATTGTAGGGGGTGCAACTATCCTGAAAAGCATTGCTTTCTACACAGACAGGGACAGACTGACACACACACAGTTGCCAAGGCTGGGGTTAGAACTATTACCTAACAAATTTATCGTACTACAGCAGTATACAGTCATGGCATGCTCTGTGAATATTACTGAGATACAACCTTCCCAGAGATGTATTTCTAGGTGGATGACATTAGTGGCCTTACCAAAGTAGAGCATTTCAATTGTAGGGAGTGTGACTACCCTAAAAAACATTGCTCTCTACACAGACACACACAGTTGCCAAGGCTGGGGTTAGAACTCTTACCTAACTAGTTCATCACACTACAGCAGTATGTAGTTATGGGACATGCTACAGAGATTATTGGGATACAACTCTCCCAAAGGTGTATTTCACAGTAGATGACCTCAGCAGGCTTGTCATAGTGGGGCTATGGGGAGGGCAGTGTGTGTGCACAGGCTATAACCCATTCATCTAGGGGTTGAAATGCCACATGCGGGCACAACCTGGGTCATATTTCACAGGTACGTATATACAGCCGCTAGATGACTACTTCCTTGAACAGTCATGTTGCACAGCTGGCACATGCACTACATATGCTGTAATGCTGACAGATACCGGTGGCTAGTATCTGCAGTGAGTGGCATCTGACCCTCGTGTGGTTGTGGCCCTTTGGCTGTGTGCTGGGTGGGACAGGCCTGAATGGCTTCTGGTCACCCTCTTCCACACATCAATGTATGTCTACCATTGGTTTATTATAGTGTGTTGTCCTTACATATATGCCTGTATTCCTATCCACTGTGTGTGCAATGCATGAATGGTGCATACTGAGGAGTGTCTGCACTAACACCTGCGACTGCCAGATATGTCTGGTCCACTGGTGTTTGCAGACATGGCCTTCATGTGTTTAGTGTGTGACCATGCCCAGTATGACCTTTCACTATGTTGTTGACTGACATTGCCTTCATTTCTCTGTGTGTGTGAGCATGCCCAGTATGGCCATCTGTAATGAATGTGTGGATTGAGTGCAGGTAGCTTGTACTGCAGTGCTGACCTTTGTGTTGTACACCTACAGGTAGCATGCTGTCTCTGCAGGGTATCTGCCAATCATTTGGCATGGACTGTTACTACATTTCTGCATAGTATGGAGGGAGCACACCTGACTATTTCTACATTTCTACCCTGGCTTGGGGGGGCACACCTGACTGACTACATTTCTACGTAGGATGGGGGGGCACACCTGGCACTTGTACACATTTCCTAGGACTGTACTGGTATGTCGGGTACTCATTTTCAGTCTGTAGTCTTACCTATCATGCTGACTAGATACATACCTGTGTACTACAGATCTTAGCTTTTAATTACCTACATATTAGTTTCTGACTTCCTACCCTTCATTACTGGCATCCCACTGCCTGACCTGATGTAGTCTGTCTGTGTAGTCTTGGGGAGGGAGGTTACCCATAGGCCTCATTCAGAAACCATAGCACAGCCTTTGTTTGTTTTTGTCTACACTTGTCCTGCTGACTGTGACTGTTGTTGGGTATGTGACCCCCCCCCTGACTGGCATGTGTGAGTCACTTACCTTGTGGGTATTCCAGTATTGAGGGTGGTGCTGCAGGGTTGCCTATTTCAGATGCAAATAGTACAATCCCTACACATGGTTAGGCACAGGTAGTGTAATGTTTGGCATCACTTTTACTGTATGTGAGAGTCAGAGAGAGGTGTTATTCCCTGGGTCCATCCTGTGTCAGTGTATGTGCTATGTGCTGCCTTTTTGCCAAGGCCAGGGCATACTGGGTACGCCTCCTTCTGCCTACTGGGGCAGGCTCAGGTTGTTCCTCCTCCGAGTCACTCTGTGCCTGTGCAGGCCTTGGCAATGGTGGGGGGCTGTGTGGCCCTGCCCCGTGCTATTCCTGCTGCAGCTGTTTCCACAGGATCATATTGTGTAGCATGGCACATACAAGGAAAATTTGGGTACATGTAGCTGGTGAGCACTGCAAGGCTCCACCTGATGTGTCCAGGCACCAGAACCGTGACTTGAGCATCCCAAATGCATGCTCCACTATAATTCTGTTCTGTGCGTGTGCCTCATTATGGAGTTCTTGTTCGGGTGTGTGTGCATTTCTGATGGGTGTCATCAGCCATGGCTCCAGTGCGTATCCAGCATCCCCCACTAGGTGACCATCAGGGATGTCCGCATTGGCAAATCTCTGGTACAGCTGCATCAGATGCCAGATTTGGGAATCTTGATAGCTTCCAGGGCAGCCAGCACACACATTCATTATTATGCACTGGGCATCAGACACGACCTGGCAGTTGATGGAGGGGAAGCCCTTGTGGTTGATGTAGACCCTGACCTGCACACTGGGTGGTGCTTTGATGGATATGTGCGTGCAGTCTATAGCACCCACTACCTCAGGGTATTCTGCTATTTGGTGGTACAGTTGCATATTGCTGGCCAATGCCTCACAGGTGTTGGGGAAATATACGTGCTCATCGACATGTGCTGACATGGCATCCAGGAACTGGTCGAGTACCCTAGATGCTGATGCCTGTGAAATCCCAATCATATCCCCAGTTAGCCTTTGGAAGGTACCTGTAGCTAGTATTCTTAGGCCTACACATACCTTGGTATCCACTGGGATATGTTCCCCCTCTGTTAGTTCTGTGTGTCAGGCATGGCCGGCACAGCTCAACAATTTGCTGTAGGAGGTTCCTGTCCATCCTATAGCACTCTACTATCTCCAGCTCATGTAGCCCCTGATAGGTTACCCTGGGTCTGTACACTCTTCTCCGTCTCCTCACTGTGGGTTGGTGGACAGCATTCACATCTTCACCATCCTCAGCCTTTTCCACAAGTTGTTGTATGATAGCTATTGCAGCCCCTATCATTTTGATGTTGTGAGTGTTAAAAGTTCCTGCTTGTTTACACCATTGGTGTAGAGTGTGGGGAAGAAACAGAGGGGAAGGTGTTTGCATAGTTTATAGTTGTATTCTGGGCTGGGCTAGTCTGCTGCCTGTGTAATTGGCTGATTCTGATACATTTCACCTGCCAGCTAAGCTAGTTCTCCTTGATTACCTTCCTATTGCTGTTTTCCCTTCCCATTGCCTTCCTGTTTAAGCCAGTGTGTGTGCCACCCAAACAGAGTGCTCATATGTGCACACTGCTGCTATCTCCTGGTTTAACTTTGTTTTTTTTACTGTAAAACCTGGTGCATGGCATGCACACCCACTTAGGCTTTGTAAAGAGTGCTAGGCAGATTTAGACACACCCCCTAGCTTAGCTGTGCTAAGCTAAGAGCAAACCGAGCCACAGGGCTTCATAGGTTCATAGGTTCATAGGTAGATACTAGGCTATCTGCCCTAGGGCATTTATAAGCCTAGCCAGAGTGTATTTGGCTTCCGCTTCCCTATTAGATTAGCCTACTGTGCCTCTGTAAAGTAGGTCGCAGAAGGTAACCTTTGAAGATTAGTTTACTGTGCCTCTGTCTAGCAGGGACACAGAAGAGATCCCAGGGGTGAATTTGCGATTTCCCATCCACGTGTCCAGATTTCACTTGAAGAGGGTCAGTGAGGGGCTATGTCTAACATGAACTGGGATTCTATTCCAGAGTGAGGGGAGCCTCTGGGAAATTAATCTGTCCCTCCAACATGTCCTATTTATTTTTCTGCTGAGGTTTAGGTCCCTGGAGCATGTAGCTCTAAGGGACTCGGATTTTTTGAGGTGGAGCATGTCCATTAATTCTGGGTTTGACATGGCTTTGTATGACAGGCATAGATCGCCTCTGAGTAGGCGGTAAGCAACTGAGTAGAGCTGGAGTTTCTTTAGTCGAGCTGCATAGGACATCTGTTTGTAGCCCATGATCCTCTTGGTGAGGTACTTTTGTGGTCTCTCCAGTTGCTGCAGGTGTCGGGTAAGGTACATCCCAAAAGGGGCATTGTATTCAATTATGGGCCTGATGAGTGATGAGTAGAGGGGCACAATGACCTCTCTTGATCTAGATGCGAACCCTTTTGTGATAAGGTGGGCTATATAGAAGGTCTTTCTAACCACTTTGGAAACGTGATTATCAAAGGAGAGATTACTATCTACGTTGGTCCCCAAATCTCTAATTACTTCTTCCGTACTTAATGGATTACCACCTATGTGGTCATTTGTGGGCACCTTGTTTTTCCCAAAGGGGATGACTATGCACTTTTTAGCATTTAGCTTGAGGACATGGCTCTGGTACCAAGCATCCATCTCTGTGAGACCTTTTTGGAGGATGATTGTGTCAGCTGGAGATTCGATTATGGCTCCCAGTTTGCAGTCATCTGCGAACTTTGTCAGCCATAATCCCCCCCGTGTTAGCCTGAACCTCAGAGAAGTATATACCGAACAAGAGAGGTCACAGAACTGAGCCCTGTGGGACGCCACTTGTAACTGGTTTGGATTCGGACATGGCACCTGCGATTCTGACCATGTGGGTTCTATCTCTGAGCCAGTTTGCAACCCATCTTGTGATATAGGGGTTGATATTTAAGTTGGTAAGCTTATTTATGATGCCCAAGTGGGGTATTGTGTCGAAGGCTTTTGCGAGGTCCAGGTAGGCTGTGTGGACTACCTTGCCCTCATCTATGGCTTTGGTAACTGTTTCAAAGAAATCAACTAGGTTTAAGAGGCAAGATCTGCCCTTAACAAAGCCGAATTGGGTAGGGTCCAGTGTCTGGAGGCTCCCAATGTCTTTGTTTATGAGTTCCATGATAATACGCTCCATAGCTTTACAGACCAGACTAGTCAGGTATATGGGGCGATAGTTTCCGGGGTCCGTTGTGGCACCACCTTTGTGGAGTGGGACCACTGTAGCTGTACGCCATTCTTTGGGTACATATCCTGTAGTAAGGCTAAGTTTGAACAGTGACTTAATGTGAGGGTTCAGTTCTTCTTGGAGCTTGTGTAAGACACAACCTGGGACACCGTCCGATCCCATAGATGCTGTGTTTTTTGCTTTGGAGAGGGCAGCTTCCACATGTGCATCTGTGATGTCAGGGAGGTTACATTCAGTTGGGATAGGCATTTGCTCCTTTGGGGGGGAAGGGGTGGGTTTGCGCTGAATCTGTCTGCCAGGATGTTGTCTATGTCTGTAGGTTCAGTATATTTTGTACCATTATGCAACAATTCAGAGCATATCTGGGAGTTTCCGCCCATGTTCCTGACATAACTAAAGAAGGCCTTGTGATTATCTTTAGTGTCTAGGGCAATTTTTCTTTCGAAGCTGGCCTTTGATGATTATATGTAGGATCGAAGTTTCTTGCTAATACTAATCAGAGATGCCTTCCCTTTTTGGGATTTTGCTCTGTCATGTAGTAGCTTCCTCCTTCTGTTGTATAGCTTATTTATGGCCGGGGTCCACCAGACCAGGCTCCTGTTTTTGGTGGAGTGAGTCTTGGTTTTATTTGGGATAGCACGATCCATGCATTCCTGCAGGTGCTCATAGAATGCATTTGTAAAGGATTCTGCGGATTGGGCTGTATTATCCTCTGGCCCAGGGGCTTTGAAGGATTCCACCACAGTCTTGAGAAGTGCAAAGTTGGCTTTTGAGAAATTCTTTACAGTGATTTCCTTGGCTGGGGGTGGGGACGGTTTATGGATGTCCAGGGAAATTTGTTTATGGTCTGATCTTACCAATGAGGGGTTTACCTCTGGTGTGGAACATAGAGTCCCCATGTTGGTGATGACCAGGTCCAATATGTTGTTCCCTCTTGTGGGAGTGGTGACCAGTTGTTCCATTGCTTTAGAGTTTATAAATTCAAGGAACCGTTGGCCGAGGGTGTTTGGGCTTGAGTAGTTTTCTCACTCAACGCTTGGGTAGTTGAAGTCACCCAATAACATAGTGTTTGGAGAGACCTTCATATTCTACAGTGTTCTCAGGAATGCCAAGTGGGGTTCCTGTAATAGGGAGGGTGTTCTGTAGCAGGCTACAAACTGAAAGGCAGTTTTGCCCACTGTTAGTTGCACATGGATGGTTTCCGATGCATCGTGCAGTGCCACTAACCTGGAGGTGTAGGTATCTTTGATGAATAGAGATACTCCCCCTCCTTTTCTGCTTTGGTCCGAGTTTTGGGGCCAAAACGCATGGTATGAGTTATAACCTGGTAGTGCTGGGGTGCTCTCAGGAGCCTTGAACCAGGTTTCTTTTACTGCACAGACATCAATTTTCTCCATACTGAGGAGAGCCTTGAGTGCATGCATCTTGAGGTTTAGACTTCTGGTACTGAGTAGCATTACCTTTAGTTTTTTATCCTTGGGTTGTCTATGGAGGTGAATTTGCCCTTTGAGCCTTGCCTAAAAAAGGCACTATGGGGGTGGCAAGAGCCTTGGCCAGTATACGAAAGCCTAAGGGTGACAGGTGCAAGCTGTCCCTAGCGAAGCAACATGGCTTGTTGAGCATGTCATCCCAGGCTGACAGACACTGGATCCCCTTTGAATGACACCAATACTTTAGCCAATTGTTGAAACTGATCATTTTGTCTTTATACTGTGGCATCATTCTTGGTGAGGGCAAGATGCTACTCAAGGTCAGGGTCATACCAGCCTGGGCTACATGGTCAGAGAGCTCCTCTATGTCTCTTTTCATGTAGTCCAGGGAGGTACGTTTCAGGTCATTCACACCAGCATGGACAATGACGGAGTCATACTTGTACTTGCTTTGGAGTGACCTGAGTTGTTGCGTTATGTGGTGGATCCTGGCACCCGACAGGCAGCTTACAGTGACCTTCTCCTTGTTCAATCTGGTGAGCGGGATGTCAGTGTGTCGGACAATAGAGTCCCCTATAACAAGTGTATTTGGTGTGCTGTTTGGCCTTAAGGGCTGTGACTGTGAGGCACACTGGTTTTGTGAGATATGTGATTCGTGGGTATTGTTGAGGGGTGGCTGTTGCTTGGATATCTGCTTAGGAGGTCTTTGCTGTTTAGACAGATTTTTATTTAGAGCCTCCAAGTATGTTTTTCTGTGTTTATGTGTTGTGTATGCAGATGCAATAGGTCTGTGTGAGACTGGATTTGTGGTGTGGGTGGTTACCTTTTCCTCCTGACTGACTGTGCCAGTCTTGGGTTGAGAGAGATCTGCCACCAGTTTGGCTGTGTAACTGCATCTCTCACATGTATTAGAGTTTGTTGGAAGGAGGAGAGGTTTGTCTGTACATAATTCAATTGTAACATTGCCTAAAAATTCCCAGATTCATCAGCTGGACTGGAGAGTAACCTTGAAACTGACCCTTGGACATACCAGATTAGTATAGGGAACTGTTTTTTTACTGATCACATTAGGGAAGGGAACTGATTTTTCACTTGATCAAGAAGGACAAATCGGGAGCCTAATACTTATGAGAAATCAAGGAGGGTGTAGTGCTTTAGTTAGTTAGTGTTTCCTTATAAGAGCTGAGCAAGTGCAGGGCTTTAGAAAGAGAATAGAGTGATTACTTTGAGAGTTTGAACAGTTCTAAGGGAAAAAGTGAAGAGCAGACTTAGTGGAGCCTGGAATAGTTTAAATCTGTTTAGGCGGCGCTGCCCGACGCTGCTCAGTGTGCAAAACCGCGCAAAAAGAGAGTTGAAGGGTTTTAAGAGAGAGAGATCAAGGAGTTTAGAATTGACCCAAAATGGCCAATAAAACTATAGCTTCTAGGTAGTAACCACTCCTCCAGGGACAGGCAGGCTGTTCAGTGTTAACCACTCCCACTGGTGAACACAGAGACTTCCCTTTAGCCCAAGCAAGCACTGGCCTTCTAGAAACTTCCAAACAGTTCAGAACAGTAAATCTGTCACTGAACTTTCTTAACTTTTGGAAAGTGGGAAAAAAGCAAGATTGTTTTGTTTTTTTTTTCTTTTTGTTGTAGTTTAAAGGTATCAGAGATATGCAAGCAGCAAAATAATCACAACAGTGCAATAAATGACCCCACACTTGAGTGCTAGGCCAAATTCAGGTAAAATGTAGTTTTAGGGAAAAAAAAAACGATTTTAAATTAAGTGCAACACAGGAAATGCAGTAAACAGGCTCTAGATGTGTTCCAAGTACTGTTACTGTTACAGATATAAACTTTAGCAAGCCGGAAAATGCCAAAAAATAGGCAGCAAAGCAGTAAAACTTAACAAAAAAATCAGAAGAAAATACTTAAAATCACAAAAGTGGCTCCTTTTCTTCTCTCAGCATTTTCTCCCCTTGGTAGGTGCTTCAGCAACAACTAGCAAGCCTGAAAAGACGCCAAAACAATGAGGCAGCTGGGTTTTAAGAGAGACAGATCAAGGAGTTTAGAATTGACCCAAAATGGCCAATAAAGCTACAGCTTCTAGGTAGTAACCACTCCTCTAGGCACAGGCAGGCTGTTCAGTGTTACCCACTCCCACTGGTGAACACAGAGACTTCCCTTTAGCCCAAGCAAGCACTGGCCTTCTAGAAACTTCCAAACAGTTCAGAACAGCAAATCTGTAACTGAACTTTCTTAACTTTCAGAAAGTGGGAAAAAAGCAAGATTTTTTTGTCTTTTTTCTTTTTGTTGTAGTTTAAAGGTAGCAGAGATACACAAGCAGCAAAATAATCACAGCAGTGCAATAAATGACCCCACGCTTGCAGTATGCCTGACACCCCCCATGATGTCACCTACTTCCTGGGCTTGCACCCAGCTATTCCTACTCTTACACTGTTGAGACCTGGCTCACATGCTGGGGAAAACTAGGATTCACTATCCTTCTCCTCATTTAAATAGGATTGCCTGCTAATGCATAGTTACATGTCTCACACTGGGCCTCCTCCCTTAGCAACCACTACTCACTGGCCAAGTTGTCTTTTGCTTGCCATTGACTTGCATGGCAGAATACTGATTTTAGTTAGAATACTTAATTTAGTTTCATTTTGGTACTTTCCCTCTGATCCCGTTGGCGTGCCACTGCCCTACTCTTAAACAGCCTAAGGTTACCACCTGTCCCACTTTGCGAGGGACAGTCCCCCTTTGGGCAGTTGTATCCTGCAAAAAAATTGAAAAAATGGCAAATGTCCTGAGATTTTAGGACAAAAATATTTCCTATATTTTCTTTAATAGTTGCATAAAACAGTTAGTTTGTATATGAAACACCTAAATAATATAATAAACAGAAAAAGCAATTCAAATGCTACAAGAATAAGCTTTTATTCTGGCAAAAAAGTGAATTTCTGTCCTTTGTACTGGCCGTGGGTATGTTTTGCCCTGCAAGATCTGACGTTTCTACAAAAAATGTCCCACTTTGGGCATTTGAAAAGGTGGCAACCCTAAAACAGCCGAGATCAGCTAAAAAAAATAAAAGTTGATTTTTGTGTTTGTTTTACTGTTGGCAATGCCAACAGCCTTATATTTGGCCATTGGCATGGTTACTACATGATATGCAGCCTTCATTTGACACTGTCACAACTCCATTTTGGATTTTGCAGATATGTACTCGGTTACTAACTGAGTATATTTTTGCAGATAGCACTAGTCCTGCACGGACTGGTGCAAGCTTCCTGGAGAGCAAAAATTACCTAATTTGCATAGATTTCTCCTGCAAATGGAGTGATTTGCATACAAGGGCTTAGTCCATGCAGGATTAGTGCAGGAGCGCTCATGCACACCCCTGCAGACTGTTTCTGGATTGCACGGCAGACATATTGCCTGCTTGAGAGCTCCTGCACCCATCTTGCACGCCGTGCAAGCTTTTGAGAATCTGGGGGAATGTATATAGCTGGGAGAGCCTAGTAAAATTATTGAAGTTCTCTGTTTGTGGGGCATAGGATTCAGAATGGAGAGAAATGGTTTGATGATATGGCAAGCTGAGTGTAACAGTGGCATTTATCCTGGAGATGTACAACAGCAGAGCCATTGATTTGCGAGGTAAAGTTTTAAATATGTTTGAAATAAGTTTGCATTCTGAATAGATTCCAATGGGAGTGAGATGTAGTTGCAGTATTTGATGATTTGTGATAGTGATTAGTGATTTTTTTCTCTAGTACATAAATTCTGTTAAAAAAGTAGTCTTGTATTAAGGTGTTAAAGGCTAGGTAATTTTCTGACTTATAGAGAAGTCTGTATATTGCAGTTAGTTGAGAAAGAACTAGGTGATGAGATAGTTTTAACCAGTTTAATTCTCTGAGGGCTGTAGGGAATGGTCTGTTCTGTTGTTGTAGTTTACCACAAATTTGCTATTTTAATTATAACATTGTGCAAGTTTGGACAATTGTGAGACTTGAAGGTTAGAGCAGCACACAAGAGCTATGGCAGTAAGAAAGTAGAGGCAATATGTCTTCTGGCTATGCCACTGAGGTAGGTTTTTACTCTGAATACCTAGTTTTTGATACATTTGATTAACCATGTGTGATACATGCTAGTCGAACTTCAACTGGTCATCTGTGATGGCACCTAGTAATTTTGTGTGGTTTATTTGTTCTGTCATGGTGTTGTGACAAAGACAATAGTGAATAGTTTTGTTTTGGCAGAGATGTGTTTTGGGGTGAACAACAGTAATTGTTTTTTTTTTTTAGGGTTTCAAAGTAGTTGTGAATTATTTAGCCATGTTTCAATCAATAAGTAGAATTGCTATGTAAGGTCTTGAAGTTTAGAGAGAGAACTGGCAGAGCAGATTAGAGAAGATCAGAACAGATTAGGGGTGAGCCATCAGTGTCTTGATCTACGGCAGCACTTATTTTTTGTAACAGTGTAGAGGCCATTGAGGAATATGTTGAAAAGTATGTAAGTATGTGGCCTAGTACAGCTCCTTGTGAGACATCAAAACTTACTGTCGAGAAGGACATCTCACTGTTGTGGAACATCTTGAGACAGGTTCATGTCTTTTGTGGATATAAAACTAACAAAGATAAAATAAAGGCTATAGCTGTAAGCTATGTACCACACATGAATTGGTCCAGCAATACCAATATTTATGAGGATATGACAAAATGAAGTCTTTAGGAGTATGGATAAAAAATGGTTCTGTTATAGCAGCTAAGAAAATGTGGGAAGAGGCTAAATAAAAGATAATATAAAAACTGATAAACTGGAAGCTTATGTTTATGGATATGGATTTGGATAGCAAGAGTCAAGCAGTGAAAATGTTTTTAGTCCCTTTAATGTGATATACAGGTCAGGCATATTTTTATAATCCAGAGAAGTCGTGAACAGTGAATAGTAAAGAGTTGAAAGATTTTATCTGAGAGGAGAAAATGGCAAGGGTCAAGTGAGACAAGTTCAGTATTCCAATAGAATAAGGTGGATTAGGATTGCCTGATTGGAAAAGATATTTTAGAGCTGCACAGTTAAGGTTTATATAAACAGCACGAGCAGAAAGTCATAGTTCAAAGTGGAAAAGTATGATGATGAGGCAGTGGGGATTCAAGAAATAATCAGAGACTGGGATTTTGAATGCACATGCTTAAGGAGAATAACAACAGCCATACTGAATATTATATTCATAAAGTAGCAGAAAGTTTTCAAAGAACAAAGCCAAAACATGAATGGAGAAAGGAGATTTTGCTGATAGGAATGACAGCAATCAGTGGTATTATGAATAGGCAAGAGGGGGTTGGAATTTACTGGAAAAAATGGGCAAAGGTGCCAAGATGTTTGGAGCAAATATCTAGAGAGTGGAAAGGTAATAGAATGGGAAGAAGCAAAGAAGACATTTAGACTGCAGGCTAGAGACCGCCTTCCCTATCATGGATTAATATCGGAGAATAGGCAAAGAGAAATGGATAGGAGAATCATAAGTGAAGGACCTGCTCTAGAAGAGTTTTTAATTGGATCTCAAACAAAAGCTACTGTTAAAGAAAAGATAGTTTGTTTGTCTTTTCCTGGTTAGGGGTCGCCACAGTGGAACTCCGGTCTGCTAATTATTGGCAGTAGATTTTTTATGGTGCCGAGTTGCCTGCCCGAAGCCCAACCTTCAACAAAGGCATGCCCATTTACGCATATCTTTCGAACACCACTCGACCGCAGGGAGGACATGCAGACTCCGTACAGAAGGCACTCCAGCCATGAATCGAACAGGATAACCTCTTGCTGTGAGATAACAACGCTACCGCTGCATCACCTCGGCCAAAGAAAAGATAGTAGAGCATATAAAATATTGCAGAATAACTAGAGGAACCAATCAGATGAGATTAGAAAAGATTGTCATGAGAGACTAGATAAGTAATTCATAAGGAAACAATTGGGGGGCATATGTATGGCTCCCAAATATGCAGCAAAGTCTAGAAGATTTAGGATTTTTGCTTGCAAGTGTTTGCATTTAGTATTTTTATACCCCAAGCAGACTCCAAAGAATTTTTCCTGAGGTAGATGGCAAATGTTGGAGGTGCGATGGGACAGAAAGAGGTAACTTGGAACATATGTTTTAGGGGTGTAGTCAGTTGACAGAATTCAAAAATTCCCCACAGTGTACTCTGTAAAAAATATTGAATGAACAAATGGGTGGAACTAAGGAAACTATTTTTGAGTTGGGATTCAGAATCTGAATTCCCTAGATACAGCAAGGCCTTATTATGTTTAATTCTGGTGGCTGCCAAAAAACAATTACTAGAAAATGGAAATCAAAGTCTAAACCATCTGTATTTGAAGAACTGAATATTGTAACACAGATAAAAACACTAGAAGTGGGGCCTTTAGAAACTTACTGGCAAGAAGGTGGAGAAATAGTTTTTCCAGTTATTGAACTAATGCATGCTTTTTACAGATTCCAGATTAATTAGTCCATAATTATAACTGCTAGTTAAGTGATATGGTTATTTGATACCATAAATATTAATTGGAAGCATGAGGAGACACAGTCTGCAATAGAATATGTTCAAGTTGAAAGTGCTTAATTAAGTACATGTTGAAATGAAGCCCCAACTGGAAAATAGAAACAGATAAAGTACAATGATTTAGTAAGGCTCTTAGTGGTTCCAAGAAGCATTGCAACAATGTAACCAGCTGGGTCAGCCTTTAATTTGGTTGCAAACTATGAATAAGCCTGAATGGCAAATGCAGCTGAAATTTTTTGCATTGCAAAAATCGTAATTTTCAATAGCAATTTTTAATTTTCTTTTATTTTTTTTTATTTTTTTATTTACCATTTGTTGACCAGGCTAGAGCACTGATCCAGGTGGAATATTTTCTGTCTCAGCCCAGGAAAAGAGCACAAAGGAATAGTAGACAAAAGAAGAAGCATTCACAAATGCAGTCTAGGAATGTATTACAACTACTTCACAAAAAAAAAAAAAAAAAAAAAATGAGCATGCAGACTGTAGATGCTAACAATATGGAAAAGAAAGATCAATGCAATAATGACGCTTTTTCAAGAAATATTATACATTTATTAATGCATAGGCTGCGGTGGTGCAGTGGTTAGCAGTCGCCTCATAAAAAGAGGTTCTCCAGTTCAATTCTCAGCTGGAGTGCCTTATGTGTGGAGTCTGCATGTCCTCCTCACAGTCGAGTGACATTTAAAAACATACAGTTAGGTGTGTGTGTGAATGGGTGTACCTTCTTTGAAGGCTGGGTGTTGGTCTGGCACCTTGGCACTGTAAAAATCCACTGCCAATCATTAGCAGACCAGAGTTCTGCTGTGGCAACCCCTAATCAGGAAAAGCCAAAAGACATTATTTATTAATACATTCTAAAGTGTTTTACCAAATGCTGGAAAACTGTCAGTTACTACTATTGCACAGGAGCTGTCCAAAATCTGAAAAGAAAAACAGTGTTGCTTTACTCAATCAATCCATCCAAGAAGAAGGTAATCACATGTAGTTTTTCAAATATGTTACTGACAGGATTGTCTATCCATATGAAAGGATGCCTGTACCACCCATAAAAGAAAGGATGACCATTATGTACAACATAGATGGAAGGTTGGCCATACCCTCACCATAGATAGATAGATGAACCAGACCATAGCTGTGTCCACAGACGTATGAATAACCAGGATTCCCACAGATGGATGATAATAATAACAACAAATAAGTGAGGGCTACTGTTTGGTGATAACCAAGACAGATGATGATAAGACACTTTTCAAATGTGTAATAAATACTCTAGAGCTTTTCCATTGCCTGAGGCTTTCAGTATTAGTGCCTTGCTGAAGAATGACTATTCCAGTGACATTACCAAAACCCTGATAAGGGACTTTATCCAGACTTTCCTACTGCAATGTGATTTGAGAAGGCTACTGACTCAACTCATAAATGCTTTCTTAAGCACCTGACCCTAACTACATAATGTCTAAGCAACATAAGTCTTACCATGGATGTAGGCATTATCTTTGCCAAGTTTCAAGTGGTAGTTGTTAGAAAAAGCTTGCTGGACTCATTTTATTATACTTAAATTATGTTATAATAAATTTTAAAGCATTCCTAATAAAGGCTAAATAAACAATATATTTCATTCTGTGCTCCACTGGGCGAGCAGGGAACACTGTCCAGTTAAGTAACATGCTCAGAGTCACATAGTAGGCAAATGAAGGTAGAAGGAATCAAACTCTGTACCGGTACAGAAAACAGCTTGTTAACAGCTGAGAACCCTAATCCAATGGGCTAGCTGCCAGCCTATAATTAGCCCGTATGATGAAGCATTATTAACAACTAGGCAACTAGTACCATAAATACTAATGTGTTTGTGTGTGTGTGTGTGTGTGTGTGTGTGTGTGTGTGTGTGTGTGTGTGTGTGTGTGTGTGTGTGTGTGTGTGTGTGAGAGTGTGTGTGTGTGTATAAATATATATATATATATATATATATATATATATATATATATATATATATATATATATATATAAAGAGAGAGCTCCTTATATTGAAACTGTAAAATATCAAACAGCAATTTATTGAACACAATAGGTCAGTTACTCATAGGTTCATAAGTTCATAGGTTCATACTAGGCTATCTGCCCTAGGGCATTTATAAGCCTAGCCAGAGTGTGTTTGGCTTTCGCCACCCATTTTAAATGAATTTTGCTATGCCCTTTTTCCAAGGTTAGTATACTGTGCCTCTGTCTAACAGTGACACAGAAGTGATACCCGGGGTAAACCTATGATCTCCCATCCACTCATCAAGATTCCTCTTGAAGAGAGTCAATGAGGGACTCTGCCTAACCTGGACTGGGATTTTATTCCAGAGTGAAGGGAGCCTCTGGGTTATGAATCTGTCCCTCCAGCACAGATCGCCTCTGAGCAGGCGGTATGCCACTGAGTAGAGCTGGAGTTTCTTTAACCGGGCAGCATATGGTATCTGTTTGAGCCATTTGATCCTCTTGGTGAGGTACTTTTGGGGTCTTTCCTGTTGCTGCAGATGTCTGGTAAGGTACATCCCAAAAGGGGCATTGTACTCAATTATGGACCTGATGAGGGATGAGTAAAGAGGCACGATGATCTCCCCTGATCTAGATGTGAATCCCTTCATGATTAGGTGGGCTATATAAAATGTTTTTCTAACCACTTTGGCCACGTGGTTGTCAAATGAGAGATTGCTATCAACTTGGGTCCACAGGTCCCTAATTACTTCTTCTGTACTTAATGGATTACCACCTATGTGGTAATTTCTGAGCACTTTGTTTTTGCCAAAGGGGATGACTATACACTTTTTGGCGTTTATCTTGAGGCCATGGCTCTGGCACCAGTTGTCTGTTTCTATGAGGCCCTTTTGGAGGATGATTGTGTTGGCTGGAGAGTCAATTATGGCGCCCAGTTTGCAGTCATCTGCAAACTTGGTCAGCCACAGTCCTTCCGTGTTGGCCTGTACCTCCGAGAAATATATACCGAACAAGAGAGGTCCCAGGACTGAGCCTTGTGGGATGCCACTTGTAACTGGTTTGGAGTCTGACATGGCTCCAGCAATTCTAACCATGTGGGTTCTGTCCTTGAGCCAGTTTACAACCCATCTAGTGACATAGGGGTTTATATTTAAGCTGGTGAGCTTATCTATAATGCTCGAGTGGTGTATTGTATCGAAGGCTTTTGCGAGGTCCAGGTAGGCTGTGTGGACCACCTTCCCCTCGTCACTGGCCTTGGTGACTGTTTCAAAGAAATTGACCAGGTTTAATTGGCAGGATCTGCCCTTAACAAAGTCGAACTTTGTAGGATCCAGTGTCTGCAGGTCCCCAATATCTTTATTTATGAGGTCCATGATGATCCTTTCCATAGCTTTGCAGACCAAGCTAGTCAGGCTTATGGGGCAATAGTTTCCAGGATCCATTGAGACACCACCTTTGTTGAGAGGGACCACTGTTGCTGTACGCCACTCTTTGGGTACATATCCTGTAGTAAGACTGAGATTGAACAGTAGTTTTATGTTTGGGTTTAGCTCTTCTTGGAGTTCATGTAGGACGCAGCCCGGGACACCGTCTGGTCCCATTGATGCTGTGTTTTTTGCTTTGGAGAGGGCAGCTCTTAGCTGAGAATCTCAGATGTCAGGGGGCAGCACTCTGCTGGGATAGATATTTGCCCTTTTGGTGGTGGGGGGGTTTGCGCTGAATCTGTCAGTTAGGATGTTGACAATGTCTGTGGGTTTGGTGTATTTTTTGTCATTTTGGACTAATTCTGAGCATATCTGGGAATTCCCACCCAAGTTCCTAACATAACTAAAGAAAGCCTTGTGATTATCCTTAGTGTCCTGTGCAATTTTTCTCTTGAAGCTGGCCTTAGACGATTTTATGTGTGCCCGTAGTTTTTTGCTAATACTGATCAGAGATGCCTTCCCTTTTTGGGATTTTGCTCTATCATGTAGTAGCTTCCTCCTTCTATTGTATAGTTTGTTTATGGCTGGGGTCCACCAGACAGGACGTCTGCCTTTGGAGGATTGGGTCTTGGTTTTATTTGGGATTGCATGATCCATGCATTCCTGAAGGTGTTCATAGAATGGTTTATAAAGTTTATAAACTCACCTATCAAAAACAAAAAAGAAAAATATTTTTTGGCAGGGGGACAAGTCCCCTTGTGCCCCCCCCACCTCCTGCCAATTCTAAATACTCCCTCGGAGATTGCCCTACAGTAGGGAAAAGGCAAATTCCCTGATCCCTACTGTATCACATTCCTGTACAGAAAATAAGCCATTATGTTCATTTTTTTTTAATTTGTATCATCTTTTAGTTGCCTAACATTGACATAACACTGCCATATATCCATTATACCCAGACATGGCCAGACTACATATATATCTGCAACTTATGAAACCTTCCATTGTTGACATAATGCTTTTTCTACCCATTTTGTTTTCATATTCCTTTCCCTGCCAAAACTGATGCAATCATTGCTCCCATATTCATTGGTATTGTAAAACAGCATAAAGAACTAAAATGTGATGTTGCTGAGTAGGTACTGATCTACAGGTATTTCAATGACAATTTTACATTGGAGTTCTGGGTGCTTTCTGAAAGAGTACTGTATTCTGTCCCCAAAAGGGAAGGTAAAGTAACTTCACTAAATCACTTAATCTGGGCTCAATACCTTAAACAAAAACTTCAAAAACTAGCTATGAGCTGTGAGCTCTCTGATCTTGTAGCCCAGGCAGGTATGACCCTAGCCCTGAATGATGCCACAGTACAAGGACAAAATGATTGACTTCAACAACTGGCTAAGCTTCTGGTGTCATTCTAAGTGGATCCAGTATCTGTCTGCCTGGGATGACATGATCAACAGACCACAATGCTTTGCCAGAGATGGCCTGCACCTGTCGCCCTTGGGATTCCGGATACTGGCTAAGGCTCTTGCCACACCTATAGTGCCTTTTTAGGCAAGGTTCAAATGACAAATTCACCATCGTAACAGGTACAAGCAAGCAAAATCTGAGGGTAATGCTACTCAATGCTAGAAGTCTAAACCTCAAAATGCATTCACTTGAGGTACTCCGTAAAATGGAGAACATCAAAATCTGTGCAGTGACAGAGACTTGGTTCAAGGCTCCAGAGATCACACCTGCATTACCAGGCTATAATTCATACCACACCTTTCGGCCACCTAACCCGGACTGAAACACTAAAGGTGGAGGTGTGTCCATATTCATTAAGGATATCCACACCTCCAGGCTAGTTGATCAGCATAATGCATCCGAGATTATCCAAGTGCAACTAACTCTGTGCAAGACCGCAATCCAAATTGTAACTTGCTACAGATCCACCACCATGCCCCAGGATTCCCACTCCTCATTTCTTGATACACTGGAAAATATTAGGGTACAACCCAACACCCTAATAATGGGTGATTTCAACTACCCCACCATTAACTGGGAAAACTACTTATATACCAACTCTTTTGCTCAAGGTTTTTTGGAATTCATAAATTCCAACACCTTGAATCAACTTATCCACACCCCCACCTGGGGCAGCAATATCCTAAACCTGGTCATTACCAACATGGGTGACCGGTGTTCCACACCAGAAGTCAATTCCTTATTGGTCAGATCCTGCCATAAGCTAAATCAGCCTAGATATCCACATCCCACCCCCACCCCCCACCCCCATTAGGGAAACCACCGTAAAAAAAATTCTCCAAAGCCAAATTCACGCTTCTTAAGACAGAAGTGGCAAACTTCACAACACCCATGCAGATGGACAATAGAGATACGACTGCTCAATCCTACACAAATGCACTTTATAAGCACTTACATGAGTGCATGGATCGTGCTATCCTTAACAGAACCAAGATGCTATCCTCCGAAAAAAGGAAGCCAATCTGGTGGTCCACTGCCATAAACAAACTCTACAACAGAAGAAAGAAACTGTTGCAAAAAACAGTAAAATCCCATGACTGGAAGAACTCCATGGTTAGCCTCAGTAAGAAGCTGAGATCCCTCATAAAATCCTCCAAAGCTAGTTATAAAAACAAAATCACCACTGATTCTAAAGACAACCACAAAGCATTCTATAGCTATGTCAAGAATCTCAGTGGCAACTCTCAGATCTGCTCTGAGTTACAGCACAATGGCACTAAATATACAGAACCAACTGATATTGCCAACATCTTGACAGATAGGGTCAGTGGTACCTTTACCTCCCCTCACCCCCTAAAGGGCCCATCTCTATACCGGAAGAATGCAAAGTTCCTGTAATCATGGCTGCACAGGTAAAAACCACACTCTCCAAAGCCAAAAAATAGCATCCATGGGACCTGACAACCACCCAGGCTGCATTCTACATGAACTACAGAATGAATTGGCATCCCACCTAAGCACCATGTTCAGTCATAGCCTCACCTCAGGCTTTCTTCCCACTGAATGGCGCACAGCGATGGTTATCCCACTCCACAAAGGGGGAGCCACCACGGACCCCTAGAACTACCATCGTATTAGCCTAACAATCCTGGTCTGCAAGGCCATGGAATGTATCATCATGGAACTTATAAACAAAGACATTAGTAATCTCCAAATGCTGGACCCCACCCAGTTCAGATTTGTAAAAGGCAGGTCATGTCTCCTAAACCTGATTGACTTCTTTGAAGCAGTCACTGAATCTGTAGATGAGGGTAAGGTGGTTCACATAGCCTATCTAGATTTCACCAAGGCTTTTGACACTATCCCCTACTCTGGAATTATAGATAAACTCACTAAACTAGGTATAAATCCCTATGTCACAAGATGGGTTGCCAAATGGCTCACTGACAGAACCCACAGAAAGTAGCAGACTCCAAATCCGACTTCAGACCAGTGACAAGTGGAGTACCACAGGGTTCAGTCCTGGGTCCTCTCCTGTTTGGTATCTACTTTTGTGAAGTACAGGCTAACACAGAAGGTCTTTGACTAACGAAGTTCGCAGATGACTGCAAACTAGGAGCTATAATTGAAACTCCTAATGATGTGGACATCCTACAAAAGGGCCACACTGAGACAGATGCCTGGTGTCAAAGCCATGGCCTCAAGCTCAATGCCAAAAAGTGCATTGTCATCCCCTTTGGTAAAAATTCAGTACCCATGAGCTACCACATAGGTGGTAGTCTACTTAACACCGAAAGTGTGATAAGAGACCTTGGGACAGAGGTGGACAGTAGTCTCTCCTTTGATAATCACATCGCCACAGTAGTCAGGAAATCCTTCTACGTGGCACACCTCATCACAAAAGGTTTCTCATCCAGAAAAAAAGAGGTCATTGTTCCCCTCTACTTATCACTCATTAGATCCATTACAGAGTACAATGCTCCTTTTGGTATGTACCTCACAAGAAATCTACAACAACTGGAAAGGCAGCAGAAATACCTCACAAAGAGGATTACTGGCCTCAAAGAGATGCCCTACACAAACCGTCTCAAAAAACTCCAGCTTTACTCCGTCACATATCGTCTACTCAGAAGTAATCTCTGCCTAACATACAAAGCTATGTCAAACCCAGAGGTGTTGGACATGCTCCACTTAAAGAAATCCAATCCCTCCGAGCTACACGCTTGTCACCACCATAAACAGAACATGCTGGAGGGATAGATTCCTGTCACAGAGACTTCCCATACTCTGGAACAAACTATATCAAACAAAGCTCCTCATTAGCACTCTTCAAGAAAAATCTTGATGATTGGATGGGAAATAGGAAATTCACCCTGGGCATTACCTCTGTGGCTTTGCTCGACAGGGGCACAGAAAATTATTTTCTTGGGTGGCAAAAGCCAGGGTACCTCTTTGGCTAGGCTTGTATAGGCCCTAGGGCCATTAGCCTAATACCTACCTATGAACCTACCAATGAACCTATGAACCTATGTGAGTAGAACAGACTTAAGGTGAGCTAGGAAAAGCTGTCTTGGAACAAATCTTGCTTCTTACCTTTCATATGTAGTTCTAAAATTTGCCCAGTAATTTTCACTGGGGTCTTGAGCTCTGTTACTCAGGTTCTAAATTAGAACTATAAATTTCATAGAGTTCACAGCAGAGTGGTAACTGGCTGACATTGGCATAATGCAGGAACATTATTCTGATATGAAAAAAAACATTTGTGAGTGAACAGAATTAAAGGTGAGCTAAGGAAATGAGTCTTGGAAAAGTTCTTCTATATCTATTACCAAATATTTATTTGCAGTAGAATTTGTACTGGTGGGGTTGCTAGCCTGAACTTTGTTGCATAATTTCTGAATTAGAATATGATTATCAGAGAGTTCACAAAACCGTTTGGGTACACTTTCTGTCTTACTCTCTTTATCACTGTCTTTTGATCACAGCTGTAATTGTTATTTACTTCAAATTGCACAAGAAAATCAAGTCATACAGATAGTGGCAGCAACAAGAAAATGTAATAGAAAACCAATACAAGGTGAACATAAGAATCTCTAAGAATCTGTCAGCTGTTTATGACATTAAATCCTGCCTTCGCCCAGAATGATACCACAATATAAGGACAAAATGATTGGCTAAACTTCTGGTATCATTCTATGGGGATCCAGTATCTGTCTGCTTGGGACGACATGATCGACAGACCACGATGCTTTGCCAGAGATGGTCTGTACATGTCGCCCCTGGGATTCAGGTTACTGGCTAAGGCTTTTGCCACCCCTATAGTGCCTTTTTTAGGCAAAGTGCAAAGGACAAAACCACCACCGTAACAGGTACAAACATGCAAAACCTGAAGATAATGCTACTCAATGCTAGAAGACTAAACCTCAAAATGCACTCTCTCGAGGCACTTCTAAAAATGGAGAACATTGATATCTGTGCAATAACTAAGATCTGGTTCAAGGCTCCAGAGAGCACCCCTGCAATACCAGGCTACAACTCTTACCACACTTTTCGGCCACCAAACCAGGATCGAAACACTAAAGGTGGAGGAGTGTCCATATTCACCAAGGATATTCACACCACCAGGTTAGTTGCCCAACACAATGCATCTGAAATCCTCCAGGTGCAACTAACACTAGGTAAGACTGCAATCCAAATTGTAGCTTGCTACAGATCCCCCACCATGCCCCAAGATTCTCACTACACCTTTATAAACATACTGGAAAATATTAAGATACAACCAAACACCCTAATACTGGGTGATTTCAACTACCCTGCCATTAACTGGGAAAACTACTCATGTACCAACACCTTTGCCCAGTGGTTCTTGGAATTCATAAATTCCAATGTCCTGGATCAACTAATCCATAGTCCCAACAAGGGCTCCAATATCCTAGACCTGGTCATTACCAACATGAGAAATCAATGCTCCACACCTATGGTCACCCCCTCGTTGGTCAGGTCAGACCATAAGCTAATCACCCTTAACATCCACATCTCACCCCCCACCCCCCAGTAAGGAAACCTCCATAAAAAACTTCTCCAAAGCCAACTTCATGCTACTCAAGTCAGAAGTGACAAACTTCATGACACCCATACAGACGGGAACTGAAAGTTCGGCTGCTGAGTCCAACACTAGGGCACTGTACGAGCACATCCACTCATGCAAGAATTGTGCCATCCCAAATAGAACCAAGATGCTCTCCTCCAAAAAAGGAAGTCAATCTGGTGGTCCCCTGCCATAAACAAACTTTAGAACAAAAGGAAGAAACTGTTACAGAAAAGAGGAAAATCCCAGGATGCAAAAAACTCCCTTACCAGCCTCAGTAAGAAGCTGAGATCCTTCAAAAAATCCACCAAAGCTAGTTACGAAAATAAAATTGCCAAAAATTCCAAAGACAACCACAAGGCATTCTATAACTATGTCAAGAAAATGGTAATGCTCAGATCTGCTCTGAGTTACAACAGAATGGCATTAAATATACTGATCCCAAGGATATTGCCAATATCCTGACAGATCGATTGAGTGCCAACTTCACCCCCCACCCCCTAAATTATCCATCTCAATACCGGAAGATTGCCAAATTCCAGTAATAACAGCCACACAGGTAAAAAATCCACTCTTCAAAGCTAAGAATACAGCATCCATGGGACCAGATGACATCCCAGGCTGTGTACTACATGAACTACAAAATGAACTGGCAGCTCACCTAAGTGTCATGTTTAATCATACCCTCACCTCAGGCTTCATGCCCACTGAGTGGCGCACAGCTACAGTTATCCCACTCCACAAGGGGAGATCCACCTTTGATCCCAGGAACTACCGCCCCATCAGTCTGATGAGCCTGATCTGCAAGGCCATGGAACATATTATCATGGAGCTTATAAACAAAGACATTGGCAACCTTCAAACACTGGACCCCACCTAGTTTGGGTTCGTGAAGGGTTGTTCTTGTCTCCTGAACCTGATTGACTTCTTTGAATCAGTCTCCAGAGGCGTGGATGAGAGTAAAGCAGACCACACAGCTTATCTGGACCTCGCCAAGGCCTTTGACATCATCCCCCACTCTGGAATCATAGATAAACTTACTAAGCTGGGGATTAATCCCTATGTCACTCAATGGGTTGCCAACTGGCTTACTGACAGAACCCACAATGTAAATGTAGCTGACTCCAAATCCAGCTCCAGACAAGTGGCATGTGGAGGACCTCAGGGTTCAGTCCTGGGACCTCTCTTGTTTGGCATCTACTTCTCTGAAGTACAGGCCAACACTAAGGGACTCTGGCTAACAAAGTTCACAGATGACTGCAAACTGGGAGCCATTATTGAATCCCCAAATGATGTGGATACTCTACAAAAGGGCCTTACAGAAACAGATGCTTGGTGCCAGAGCCATGGGCTCAAGCTCAATGCCAATAAATGTATAGTTATTCCCTTTGGGAAAAAACATGTACCCGTGAATTACCACATAGGTGGCAGTACACTATACACTGAAAGTGTGATAGACTTAGGGACACAGGTGGACAGTGGTCTCACCTTCAATAACCACATCGCCACAACAGTCAGGAAAGCCTTCTATGTGGCACACCTCATCACTAAGGGCTTTTCATCCATAAAAAAGGAGGTCATTGTCCCACTGTACTCATCCCTCATTAGACCCATTATAGAATACAACGCCCCATTTGGTATGTACCTCTCAAGACATCTTCAACAACTGGAAAGCCACAGAAATACCTCACTAAAAGAATCACAGGCCTAAAGCAGATGCCCTATGCTGACCGCCTTAAAAAACTCCAGCTATACTCTGTCACATATCGTCTACTCAGAGACGATCTCTGCTTAACATACAAGGTCATGTCAAACCCAGAGCTGTTGGACATGCTACACTTAAAGAAATCCCAATCCTTCAGAGCCACATGCTCCAGGGATCTAAACCTTGTAATAACAATAAACAAAACATGCTGGAGGGATAGGTTCCTGACCCAGAGACTCCCCAGACTCTGGAATAGACTGCCCATATATGTCAAGCAGAGTGCATCTTTAGCCCTCTTCAAAAGGAACCTTGACAATTGGATGGGAGAAAGGAAATATACCCCAGGGATCATGTCAGTTGGCCTGCTAGACAGGGGTCCAGGAATGTAAATAGTGTGGGAAGAAATAGCCAGGGAATTGTTATGGATAGGCTTGTATAGATCGTAGGGCCAATAGCCTAGTACCAACCTATAAACCTATGAACCTATGATATTAAAATGCTATTTAACAAATTAGAATGATACATATAATAATAATTTTTGTGACTCTGTATTTTAGAACTTATATTTTCTAGCAGCCCGCAAGTACCATTTTGGGTAACTTTACTTCAGGAATTAAATTCATTTGCATATGAAAGTTGCTGAAACCACAAGCTTTGAGGAAGGGTCAGATATGAAAAACCTAGAGAATGTGTCTCGGAATCCAAAAAGAGTTAAAGTAATGAACCTACCCATATGGATGTAGAAGATATGCAAGCATAACTGGAAGGATACACTGAGGACTATCTGGGAAGTTACACAAAGATGTTTGGAGGAATCAGGAGTCTCTGGTACCAGCAAGAGCCCACCTAGCTCAGTCAGTAGAGCATGAGACCCTTAATTTTAGGGTTGTGGGTTCGAGCCCCATGTTGGGCAAGGTATTTAGCCTTCTTTAAGAGGAACCTGGACAACTGGATGGGAAACAGAAAATATACCCCTGGGATCCCACCTGATGGACAGGGAAAACAGGTGCAGACTTTGTGGGAACATGGGTAAAATTCTTGGCTAGGCTAGGCTTATAAGGGCTTCTGGGCCAATAGCATAGTATCTTCCTATGATAAACAGCAAGACTGAAGCTCATCAAACTTATGTCTTACATGGTATTTGCCTTTTGGATTTTCCTTTGAGTTCACCTACATAGGGTGATCTGTTTATGGTCAGAGGTGAAAATAGTATGTAGAGGCCTTAAGTCACATTTCAGAACTGATATACATAACTGCAAGTCATTAAGGACAAATGTCTCAGTCAAGTAAAGATATGGCCCCCAGATGAGCTGACATAAATGCTTTAAATCTTTCCAAAAAGGTTGTAAACTGATGCCTACAAAACATAACTGGGTCACTGATGTTTGTACAGATTAGGAGTCAGGGAACCAAAAAATTAAGGTAGAAGGTGACTGTGGATAGTTCATCTGGTTACCCTTTGTCTTTAAGGCTAATATGACTCAGCCCTTACATACACAGATGAAATATGCTGTGAGAGGTCAATTTCCATCATTGTAGAAGGATGTTGCCTCAAAACCCTTAGTGTGAGCAGAGCCGGATCAAGGTCATATGGGGCCCTAGGCAGGACACTGGATTGGGGCCCCCTGTCATATGACACCACAACGTCATTATACCCCCCACCTGAAAATGTCAAATTAATTAAATAAAATGTATTGTAATTTTTCTCACTGGGTCAGCTCTGCCATTCAGGATTAACCCCATAACCAAAGTGTAATATTTATTTATCAGAAAGGGTCTGACTCTGTAAAGAAACCCCTTTAGAGAAGAAGCCGAGAAAGGCAAGCGCCATTTAAAAAAAATACAGAAAGTGAACACAAGGCATGCACAAGATCACCATTGTCTGAGATGGTGGTCTCTACTCTAAGAAAGTTACAAGTTTTAATAAACTACTAATTATATTAGGCAAACACCAAACAGGATATTGAGGAAACAGTATAAGGCTTGATTTGGTAAACCCTATAGTTTTTCAAAAACCACAGAAATTCTGATGCACTTACAAAGAACTGTTAGTTGATATCTTGCATTAATCAATGTTAATTTGCATTAAATCATAAGCTATTAAAACAATATTAAAACTTAAAGCATACTATAGTGTGATTTATTCAGTGCACCAGAGATGAGTTTTTAGCTGCTAAGGAACATACAAGTCCTAACCTTTGACCTACAAGTGACCACTAAATCTAACATACCTGTAAAACTCTAGACCTAAACAAAAAAAAAAAAATCTGCAAGCCCAGCTCATGGACAGAATGTATATTTTATGGACTCTATCATGAAAATGCATCTGTGCTGTGTTATGAACTGTCCCTGAAAGATATTCAGAGGACTCCTGGAAAGAGATGTTTGGAAAGGAGACAGCTCCCCATTAATATAGGACCTTTTTTCTCATCCACTAACAAGCAGAGGAGACAAGCAAGTTTGGCTTCCTATGCTCTACAGCATGTTTGAGGAGGTCAGGCTGCCTAAGCTGATTAAGTTCTGAATTTTAATGAAGCTGCATTACACTGGGTGCAGTTTTGTAGAATTTTATTCTATCACTGAGTTTTTGGAAACTCAAAGTTTGTATAATCAGGATCATATGATCGAGTTTCCGAAAGCTCAAAACTAAAAAAAAAAACAAATTTATGTTTTTTCCAGGGGGCACCCCCTACACACCACCCTGCAAATTATGTATACCAACTCTGAGATTGAGCTACAATGCAGAAAATAGTAAATTCCCCAATCCTCACCATACCGCTGTCTACAAAGAAGTGCCTTTGTGGGGAATGTGTTCTTTTTTAATTTTGAGTTTTTGGAAACTTGATCATATGGTCTTGACCATATGACTTTTGCGTTTCCAAAAACTTGATGATATAATGTAAATCTTTTTTATAAAGACACTGTACTTTACACTTCTTTTTAGTTTTACTTCCTATATCATCAGCCCAGTAGAGTACATGATGTTAATTAAGGTTGTTAATGCTTATAGCTTTATTTTGCAAGCAGTATGGCTTTACCAATAGCTGACGTTGAGAAATAACTATGGTGTGATAAGCAGAGAACCTGGTCTGTTAGTTCTGGCATTTATTTGTGTTCATGTTCTAATACGTTAATGTGTGTAAATAGAACTGTGCTAAATTTCCATGCAGTAATTTAAAACTTTGTTAAATGTTAAATATGCATCTTCACAATAGTCATATCAGGCAATGACACAGGTATCATATCAGCATCAATATTTATTCTTTCAAAAGTGCAAATTACCTGATCAGCTAAGCTGCTTCACTGAGAAAATGCATCACAAACAACCCATCACAGAATTATGAATTTCTGTTTACTTATTTTATTTGCATTTTGTTAAACATATAGACTAACTTTATCCAATTCAGTCTTTTGTATGGTGGGACCCAAAGGATTTGGTAATTCAATAATGCAGATATATCCCATTTACATACCTCTCAACTGTCTAGATATTCGCAGAATGTCCAAATTTTTGCCTCATATTTTTGGGCTGTTCCTCATAAAATTTGTGGTTTTCTGGACTGTTGTGGCAAATTAGTGAGGACTGAATTCACAAATAATGGCTGACATTTGAGTATATAACTTCATAACTTTCAGAAAATGCATGGTAACACAACCCCCAGGATTCACGAAGCCTCCGTGTAAGAGTTATAACTCTTACACGGAGGCTGCAGCTAAACGGAGTGATGTCAGCATGCTTTGCATATTCATGAGAGCATGCTGAATCACACCTAAGTCTAACACGGTCCATGTAAGACAGTAGGGGGCGTGTCCGTAGGCTGAGCCCTGCAAGCGGACACGCCCCCAGAAGTGTAAAAGTGCCCAAAGTAAACACCCACAACAGAGTCCACGGAAATGTGAATAAACACAACACAACACATGCCCCGCAGACTATGAACATAAAATATATATAAATGAACATGTTATATATTTTTTTTAAATTGTAAAGATGTTTAACCGTGAGTGCGCTCGTTTGCGCGGGCGTGCCCGTAGTGCAGCTACAGTTAGCAGTCATTGAGAAAGCATATAAGAACTAAATATGCAAAATAAGCCAGGAAGCAATAGCGTAGCGGTAGAGATGTTGGTTGAAGAGCAGACATTCATGGTTTGAGCCCCCACAACACCAATTTTTTTTTTTTCAAAATAAGCAGGAAACAAGTCCCTGACAAATATGTACACATAAAACCACAATTTATGTAAAATGTAATGAAATAGCCCATTTATATTGAAGACATGTGAAGTAACAAAAGAAGAAAAAATGCCAGATGTGCTCATAGCTGAGCTACAGTTTAACAGAGTGAGTGCATGTGCCCGTAGATGAGCAGTGGTTTAACTGGCGCAAAATGAGTGCCCGTAGCTGAGCAGTGGTCTAACACGCTAAATCTATGTGCCCCTAACTGAGCTGAGCGTAATATGCGTGCCGATAGCCAAATGAGGCTTAAAGCAGCGTACCCCGTTTGCGCGGAGCTGCGCATCGTGCAAACGATCTAACCGACGGGCAACGTTGAGCAAGCCGTATCAAAACTGCCTTTACACAGACACACCCCTCAGCATGTCTAGACAGTCATGAAAAATAAAAAGCAGTGGGCAGGTTCGAACCCAGGATACTATACACCATAGTCAAGGTACAGAACCACTAAGCCATGACAGCAGTACCTAGAAATGCAATAATAGCTAATATATAGGAATGAATACAAACTGGAGCATGACAATGCAGGTTTACTGAAGTTGTTACAATTCCAAAATGGCCAATCACAGATATGTGCGGGAAAAATGGACTATATAAGCCTCATAGGTGGGAATACACAGCATAAACAATTGTAGAACTGACCTGCAGGCAGAATGACAGGAGTAGGAGAGGGTAGTCACTTTCGAGCACAGAGGTGGGGTGTTGAGGAGTCCAGGTACATGGTCTGGCTCCTAGTCCATAATCATGAGGCCCAACTCATGCAGGGCCAGGTCCTCTGGGGAGCATACAGGGCCAAGGCGTGGGACCGGTTGGCTCATGATCTCACCAGTGACACAGGGATTCCAAGGACTGGTGAGCAGGTCCGTCACCACCATGCAGACCTGAAGAGACGCAAGCAGGACCAACTGAACCTTTGGATCCAGGAGGCCCGGCAATCACCCAACGCCCCACTACTGAGTAAGTAACATTTAATTATGTATGTAAGAAATTAAACTAGCTGATATTATGGAGATGTGTATTCCAATATTACTTCATTTATATTACAGCTGCAGGTGTCCGTTCTGTGAACCGCAGAGCCTATGGCGATAGGCTGGTGCGGTTGCACCAACAGGCAGGTCAGTAATCCACTACCAGTAACTGTAAAGAAATATAAAAGTATGACAGTCAGCAAAAGACTGCAGTGTAGTCAGTAAGGAATAAAATCTGCAAGTAACAGTGTGAAAGTGTATGCAAGTATTGCTTGATTACAAAAGTGTTTTCAGCCTGTAAGTTTAACCAAAAAATGAAACTGTCTGACATATATTCTGAAATAAAAATGCCCTACCTGTAAGAAAATAGTACACAACCTGCAGCAGGCTGAAAAGTATAGCTGCAGAAGATGATGAAATCACATGTGTGAAATATATCACTGTGGAAATAGTGAAACATGACAGAAGTGAGACTGCTAGAAAGGATTGTAATAACTACTGGTAAAACATATCAATAAAGCCTAGAAGTACCATCCCGAATAGCAAAATGAAAGCAAGTGAGAGAGTGTGAGAAAGTGTCATGAATCCAGCAATACAGTAGTAATAATCCCTGAATAAAGTATACTGCAGTCAAGACAGAATGAAATGCATGTGAGATTCAAAACCAAACAGCAAAATCTGTTCAAAGTGGTGCTGCATCTGGAATGTGTATCCCAAAATCTGGATATGTTGCTCTCAGTCTGCAATATGCAGATAGGATGATTGTCTGATATACCAAACATCCACACTTGTCTACAGCTATATAAAGCAAATGTATCAGGATGATGTAGCTGAACAAAGCTAGATATGAATGTGTATGAAGAACCATAAAATGTATATTGATGTTGCAGTAGCAGTCCTATCACCAAGCTGAAATAGTTATCATATAGGAAACTGTAGTTAGAACAGTAGTGTGTATATAACTGTAGCTATTAGAAATGTACAGCATATGTATTGTTATTCGAAGGTGTTAATATTACTTTCTTTACCCCACCCTATAACCACATATAACCCATTCCACGTGAAAATGGTATGTGCAATCACAATTAACACCCCTGGACGTTTGTCCTGTTGGGTCATATATATTTGCATGTCCGTTGATGCATCTGCCCTGTTCATACATCCACACTTGATGGCCTGTTGCCATCAATTAACCCTGCATGCTGTTGGACTGTGTATTTCTGTTCATATTATGCATGTGTTATGCACGCTGTTCAATGGTGTGAATATTTGGGTGTTTGATCAATGGGAATACTAATGCATGCTGTTACAACTAATTGTGAATGGTATTATATGTCATTAACCGAAACTGTCATGACATAATGCAATACATAGGATGACAGGGAAGGCGGGTTCCAGCGGACCCACCTCTCCCACCTCAGCTGGCGAGTGCACCTGGCACTAGTGCCGAGTCCGGACCCTACTCCGGTGGCCCTGTGCCACCTGCGGGTGGAAGCGCTGCAGGGGATGGGACTTGCCCCCCCTCTGCAAGTGTGGCCGGAGGAGAACCACCACTCACCCTCCGTAGCGTCCGGACTGTGGTGCGTAGGGAGATTCGGGACTTTGTTCTCGATCCCCTACGCCAGCTCGAGGCATGGGTGGCGCAACTAACGGGCATGTCTGTTGCCCCGCCTACACAGCCCACAGCACAGCCCTGTCCTGGGCAGTGATTGAACAGTGGCAACTGCCTATGGGTGGGGATATCAGTTCCACTGTTGCCATCTGTGGGCTCATGGGCTCTGGATATCCAAACCTCCGTCCCCGTCAATTGCGTAACCCCCCCACACATGTCATACACCGCCCCTGTATGCGTCTTGTTTGTCTTGTCTGTTTACCTACCCAACCTACCTCCCCAGCTGTACTGACTTCCTTCACCTGACATACCACTCTTACCTGAAAAAAAAAAAAAGGGCACTCTGTACCCACAAAAAAATTACGCCCCATACATAGCTGCCCATTCCGCACACATGTCTGCTGGACATGGAACCTATCAATTACAATTGGCTGTACAACAAGTATTATTGTTGTCCTGACACCTCTCTCAGGGGTGGAAGGTTTCAAATGTCACACCAAATTGCATACATATGCACAGCTGTTGCTGATGAAGAAATGGGCAGCTATGGGCCTTACCTACATCCCTCGTGCACATCCCAAGCTTGTTTCCCTGCTGTCTTACCCTCTTTGTGACCCCTTTTTCACCACTTTCCTGTCTCCCCATTTTCTTTTCTTTCAAAGAAAATAGCGCGGGTGTGCACAAGAGTAACCACGTTTAAGCGGTTGTAAGCGGGTGTGCGCGGAGCTAACCGCCAGTGCGCATGCGTGAGCTCTGCGCAAACCAGCGCTAACCTGGTTACAACTGCTTAAAAGTGCCTTAGTCACTTTGATTGACAGGTCCTGTACTCAGTTCAAAAGCAAAATAAAATGCCACTGTGAGTCCCGAACCCAGGACCTTGGAAACAGTAGTCGGCATGACTTACCACTAAGCCATGACTCTTATACAAGAACATTGTGCTAAAATAAATATATCATGTAATAGTAGGAATGAATGTAAAGGGAATATAGTTGTGTAGTACACAAAGCATGCCATTTAGAATTACTATCAAAACTAGTGGATTTCCATAATAGTAGTGTGTGAACAGAAACAGCCATGCTAGTTGGAAGCTAGTAGGTAATAATGTCACTATAGCACCTTGCAAGCCACACACATACTCACAGCAGGGTAAGCACTGCCCATACCCCACAACCTCTTACAGGAACACATCTGGACCAAGTAATAAAATATGTGGAGCAAAGGCCCAAAACCAGGGACACATTACAAATAATGTTACAACAAATGCAGACAGTGCAGAGAGTAACAGGGTCTGCACTTTGTGGGATGTTTGGAAGGGTATGCAGTCTGAAACTTGAATGTTTGTCACCATATTCTGACTTGAGCCCAGAGTGATTTGCCAGAAAAAGGTGTGCATGAGATATTGACCAAAATATGAGGCAGAAATGTGGACAACCTGCAAATATCTGTACACATGACGGGTCTGACACCACCATATTTGAATAGTTAAAAGCCTAGACATAGCAACAGTGAATGACTTACAGGGATGCCCCACAGACCCCATGTGAAATGTACAAACAGTAGGCAGAAAGGTGTAACACATGCAATGGTAACTATGGAGTCCTGAAAGTATTCATCACTTGCATGGCAGAAAAAGTGTAGTAATACATATGCTCATGCTAACCCACAGTCACAACTGCAGCATACCAGACATTTTAATGGGTGTACCCCACTGATATGTACCATTCCATGAGGCACATAACAGATGAACCTGAAAGTCTCTGGGGCCTGCTCAGCAGCATACTCAAATACCCTAGTAGATGTCAAGGCCCACACCATGGCCAGACCACACTGCATGCTGTAACACCATAGCGGATATAGCAAGCATTCCAAGGTGTGAATGTACATGGAAAATAGGAAAGCTACAGCAGCACTCTACAGTCAGGACACCTAGCAGGCATACAAGTAGTGACCGTAAAGGGCAACTATTGAAGCCTTAGCAACAAAGTGCAAGCAAAAGTGAAAGGAAAGCACACACACACATTAACAGTAGTAGTAGTTGTAGGTGTCAGTGTACATACACAGTTAGTACAGGAAACTGGAGAAATGAATGGAGGAATGTTATTCTACAACACACCTGGAAATATGAGAGAGATACCAACCTTTACACTCACAGAACATTGTCCACAGCATAACAGCATGGTCCCTGCCCTTAAAATCTGAAAGGGCTACGCCTATCTCACATACCTTTTTATAGCACTGTTCTGAAATCACAGTGAGAACTGCAATCAGTACACAACTGGCTGAATGCAATTAGCAAATGCTGGCTAACAATTGGTGCAGAGGCCATCACATGGGCATATGCAGATACCTACAAAGGTATGCTGTACTCCCAGTCCACACATGCAATACTTTCATTGCACCCTGAGAAGGACGTGAGAGACAGACAGACAGAGAGAGAGAGAGAGAGAGACAGAGACAGAGACAGAGAAATTTGCAATTAAGCAGACACAAACAAATTGTTCAGCAACAGCCACCTGAAAGCTGACAACTGGGAAGTGGAGCAGCAGGACAGAGAACCAGATGGCAACACAAGCAGCTGTGACAAACACAGGTAATGTAAAGTAATACTATAAAGGTCTACATACTGTGAACCCTCCATATGTGTCATTGGTCTGTATCCATATGTATATGAAGATGTGTAAAGGGCAGGGGACATACAGCAACTATCAGTGAAGGCTGTACATACATTTGTATATGAGAGCATCTATGTGCACATATCAGTGTAGGTTGTAGTGCCATGTACAAAGTAAGTTTCACAGTTATGTATGTTTAGCAGTATGTTAGTGTGTGTATACAGTATGCTAGACAAACATGTTGATATACCTGTCTAACATATGGATACGTATGTATGTCAACATATGTATGTGTATGTATATATATATATATATATATATATATATATATATATATGTATATATATATGATATGCATATATGTATACATACATAGAGAGAGAGATGTAGGAATACATAGACAGATGTAGATCAAATATTGTACAAACATATCTATGTAATGCACACATACAGATATAGATATATGTAGATACATATACATAGACAGAGTGATCTGACTATCTACAGGTATGACTGTATATGATGACCTTCAACACAGCCTGTCCCACCCCCTCTGTCACTCACACCCCCTCTGTGTCCCCTCCCTCTTCACATCTATAGCAATATATGTACATCAATATATATATGTGTATATGTATACAGACATATATATATATATATATATATATATATATATATATATATATATATATATATATATATATATATATATATATATATATATATATATATATATATATATATACACACACACATATAGATATATATATATATACATATATATATATATATATATATATATATATATACATATATAGATATATATATAGAGAGAGAGAGAGATGTATATAAATTCTGAGTGAGGCACATGTGTACAGATGTATTGCAACAGGTGCCTGGTGACAAAGGCATGGAGTGAACACCAGTGTCAAAACAGTACCATACCACATTCCAAATCACCTACACCAGTAACCACCAGATATGTGATTGGCTTCCCACCCCTGCATGTGTCAGGGGTGAACAGGGTCATAAATGTGTACAATAGTGGCCCCAATGATATTCACAGTGGCACACTATCCCTGGAATACCTGCACATGGTATGTGTCAGCGGACATGGTGTGTCAGCTATGGACATGTAGGTCGGTGTACCCCTCCACACCACATAATGGATGCCATAGTATGGACCTCACATGACAGCTACAGATATGGAGAAGGACACAGTGACATGTACAACACTGTGACAATGCACTCAAACACATTACCAATGCACAGTGACTGACAACACCACAGAGTACACATATACTACCCACATAGAGGTTACCACTCCCGAATTTACATATGTAAGTCACACCCATGACAGATGTCCAACAACCATAGTAACACCTCACACCATCCACAACCTAAATGTCTGCTGTGTGTCGTCCGTGCCACTGCAATAGAGTGCACATGTGGAGGTAAAAGTTCCTACCCACAGATAAGACATACCCTGCAATAAACCACACAGTGTTAAGAAGTAAGACTCCCCATGAGTACATGTCACACATACCCCTGCTGAATGTTAGTCAGATAGGTAATATGCCATATGAGTCACCCTGTGTAACTGTGTGACAGCAGCAGGTACCATCACTCCACATGTGTCACAATGGTCAGGGTAGCAGAACAGTACACTGCTGTAGTCCCAGGGGCAATAGCATATTGTATAGTATTGTACTGTAATGTAATGTATTGTGTTGTATTGTATTGGTATGTTGAGGTGCCTCCTTCGTGGAGTGGAACCACTGCTGCTCTGCACCAGTGTACAGGTACATATCCTGTAGTCAGGCTAGTGTTACATAGCACTTCTATATGTGTGTTTAGCTCCTGTCAGAGTTTATGTAGCACGCAACTGGGGATACCATCAGGTCCCATTCATGTTGTGTATTCTGCTGTCCTGAGGGTGGCTCTCACCTGGACATCTGTGATGACAGGGAGGTTACAGTCAGCTGGGATAACTATGTCTTATTTTGGGGGAGAGGATGGGGTGACACCTGCACTGAACCTGTTTGCCACAATGTTGTCAATATCTGTGGTGTCAGTGAAATATGTGTTGTTGTGTACTAACTATGGGCATAGAGGATGGATCCTGACCAGGTTGCTAACATAACTGAAGAAGACCTTCTGGTTATCTGTAGTGTCCCTCTTGATTTCCCTCTCAAAGTTGCCCATGGATGTTTGTATGATGGAAAATAGATCCTTACTAGTGCTGCTCAGACATGCCCTCCCTTTATGGAATTATGCTCTGTCTTGCAGTAGCTTCCATCTTCTGTAATACAAGCTGTCTATGGCTGGGGTCCACCAGACAGGATGCTGTCCCTTTGTGGAGAGTGTCTTGGTCATATATGGGATTGCATGATCCATGCATTCTCGGAGATGTCTGTAGAAAGCAATTGCGTAGGGGTCAGCATTGTGGGTTGTATCTGCCACTGGCCCAGTGGGCTGAAAGGATACCATGTCACTGTTACAAAGTGTAAAGTTTGCATCTGTAATGTTATGCACTATAGTCGTTTGTGCTGGTGGTGGAGGTGGGATATGTATATCCAGGGCAATCAGTGTGTGGTCAGCTCACAGTAGTTGATGATGTAGGCCATACAGTATCTAGATACAAACCCCCATAGTGAGGAGGTGCTCTTGACCTGAATCAGTGTTCTGACTGCTGGGGTTTGGTAGTATGTCGTATGGAGTGTGCCAGGTACTGTTGCACAGTTGCTGGCTGAGCACTGATACCTGGCCATTTACATGTGTATCCACCAATAGACAGACAGATGCTATATATGTGAGATATGTTGTATCATAACAGTCAAGTAGCATGTGTAGTATGTGTGCCAAATTCTGCTGACATATATTGCTATCAGGTTATTTTCTTTCTCAGGTACATGGCCCACCCGCGGAATCCCACCTACTCCACAGCTGAGGATGAGGAGATACACCAGAGCCTGGTGCGGGATTATGCAATACTCTTTTCCCGCACCAGCCAGAATCAGCAGGAGAGGGCTGCACTGTGGCAAGACCTTGTCTGTTGGGTAAATGACATAGGCACGCATAATAGGACATATGAGCAGGTACGACATCACTGCAGTGATTTAATCAGACATGTCCGTCAGCGTGCGTCGGATATCCACAGGCAACAGGTCGCCACAGGTGGTGGGGTGGCTACACATCCCCCACTCACCAGACTGGAGGGACTACTCATGAATGTAGTGGCTCCAGTCCGCCAGCAATAACAACAGCAGCAGACATGCATTATGATGGAGGCTGGAGCCACGCAGCAGCAAGACAGTGAACGTGCAGGTAATATGCCATATGTATAGTTGACTGTTGTGTACACTGGTAGTCAATGCATGTGTGAGGTGTGTCCTTGGTTTGTAGCTGTCACCATAGTATTTAATGTGCAAGTGTGATATCCTCAATATTAGCAGCTGACCTGTGAAAGGCGACTGTTGTACAACTGACCTGTATCATACTCAGTAACAATGGCACAGTTGTGCCCACTGACATTAGTTTCTTCACGTCTGCAGGACCTCCTGGTATAACAGCAATGCAGCCTATCCATGCTGGTGAGTGTGTATTAACAATTCCTGTAATAGTGTTGATAGTAATAGTACTATTTGGCTCACTTAGTAGTGCTCTTTGTATGCGTGTAGGTGTGTCTGTGTCTGTGTGTTGATATCAAGCATACTGAGTACTGTACAATTGTGTGAAACTGTGTGCATGTGTGCATGTGTGCACCTGTGCATGTGTGCATGTGTGCATGTGTGCACCTGTGCATGTGTGCACCTCTGCATATGTGCATGTGTGCATGTGTGCATGTGTGCACCTGTGCATGTGTGCATGTGTGCACCTGTGCACGTGTGCATGTGTTCATGTGTGCATGTGTGCATGTGTGCACCTGTGCATGTGTGCATGTGTGCATGTGTGCACCTGTGCATGTGTGCATGTGTGCATGTGTGCACCTGTGTATGTGTGCATGTGTGCATGTGTGCATGTGTGCATGTGCGCACCTGTGCATGTGTGCATGTGTGCATGTGTGCACCTCTGCATGTGTGCACGTGTGCATGTGTGCACCTGTGCACCTGTGCATGTGTGCATGTGTGCATCACTGGTAATGTGTAGACATTGTAAACTGTGTGTCCTGTTTCCCTCTCACAGGTTCTGTTGCTGCTCTGGTGTCATGTAGCAGGGAACCTGAATCAGGTGCCGTGGGTACTGATAATGATGACATCTGTGTAATGGCACAGGAAAGTATGCCAGGGTCCGCCATTGGTCAGCCGATTGACAGTACACAGCTGTCGACCCCATCAATGCGCACAGTTATCCTGCCAATACACTCTTTGTCACCAATGTCCCTAGGTGATGGACAGCATACAGTGGGCATTGACAGGGTAATGTGGTATCTGTGGCACATGCCTCCCCACACAGCAGCCATGGGCATGGTCCGGAGATGGTATCACACACACAGATTTCCAGGGGTTCTCGTGGGAGCATCCGTGGGCATACTGCCCCTGTCAGACGTGCCCACAGAGGTCATACAACCTCAGCTATGTTTCGGGCTGTCATGCAGGCACAGTCACGTATGGAACGGTACACCAGACAGGGTCTGAGGGAGCTGACAGCATGTCGCACAGCCATGAATGACAGTATGCGTGACATTGCGGCTGCCATCCTGATTTCACCGATGTCATAGACAGACGTTGTGGGGACATATTAGACCAGTTCCACAACTACATGTCCATGAGCCAGAGTGATGGTGGGCAGTTGAGGCGTCAACCTTGCCGTATGCCAGCAACAGCAGCAGCTGGCAGTCGTCACGGATGACAACAGGGCCGCGGCCACCCCCGTAGTGCCAGCAGCAGCCCCAGCAATGCTGGGTCTGTGCTGTCATCAGACTGTCCCAGGTGACCACGTGCACGTGGCTCTGGCCGGGCCCGACAGGGATCTGTGTCCAGTCAACGAACACCTACTTCTGATGACAGTACCCAGTCTGGGTTGGTACTGGATACAGTCTGTAGCACCCCTGCAAGGCACAGGTACCGTGTCCATGGCCATAGACACTGATCTGTATGACCTGGCAGGTACAGTCTGTGGCTGTCCACAAACACCAGTATATGGCAGCCATGAGGTGGAATGTGTGCATCCATACACACATGCGAATTGACAACACCTAGGGCTGCCGCATCCATGCACACACTGCATCAACATTGCCCCACCTTCTACTGCTGTCCCTCACCAACACACATACACATACATGTCAATTGGTGGTAACGGTGGCTGACTCAGGCATACCAAGTTCACACCCTGTGCATATGATGAAACTGTGCCACCTCCTGCAATCTGTAACAACTGTGCAGGTACAGGTTAACATGTTGCTGATGCACAGGGTGACCACATAGATGTGTAGTAATAGTATCATGTTGTTAACAGTACTGTGTGCTGAATTAATTGTGGGTATATCACAGCATGCCTGATGCAGTAAGTGTGTGATTGTCATGTCCTGTTGTCTACACCCATGGTAAGTACCATAGTGTATCATCTGCACATGTTGGCACACTGGTGGTAATGATGTCAACAGAAGGCTACATACATAGGTAGCACAGGGGATAAGGTAATGAATGTAGTAATACGCAATGATGGACATATAAATTGCAAGTGGCATGTTGCCCACACTGGACTCTGCAATGCAGATGTTTGAGGATGTTGATATGTCTGCAGTACTACACGACTGGTACAGGACACACAGGAGCACCCTAGCACTGCATGCTCACATCTCATACCATGCTAGACAGCCCCAACACACAAAACTAACTGTCACAGGAGGGAGAGTCCCCATATATGTCAGAGATACTGTGGTGGCAGGCCAGGTAGCATACATCCTACTAAGTATGGAACCACTGAGTGAAGGCTCAGTGTCTGTTATTTGACATGTGTATTTCTGCAGGTATGAGCACATGGGTTTCCATCCAGTTATTGTACATCCTGACAGTACATGGTCTGTACACTTGTGTGCACTGAGACTGGACCCTAGCCATCTGACCCATGTATTTCCATGTACATGTGCATAGTGCCTGCATATTTGCAGTGTTACCTACTGGAACTGGTACAGCTTGTTTGTTGTACAATGGACTACATGCAGCCCTGTTTACTGTAGCTTTGTTTGCATGCATGTTTGCTTGCAATTACCCTGGAATACTGATCACACCTGCAATGCATGGTTATAGAGCTTCTGTGGACTCCTAGTGCCATCTGCATAGCTTACTATATGTATGTCCATGTCCCACTTGACAGGATGTCACTGTTTGTCCTGTTCACATGTACATTGCCTGTGACACAGTGTATGTGACTTACCTGGCATGTGTCCACGTGAGCAGTCATACATGCTACTGCTAACTAA
This sequence comes from Protopterus annectens, assembly GCF_019279795.1. Taxonomy (NCBI): domain Eukaryota; kingdom Metazoa; phylum Chordata; order Ceratodontiformes; family Protopteridae; genus Protopterus; species Protopterus annectens. The sequence goes on from NC_056726.1 coordinate 803,715,253, forward strand.
TCACAGGCACTACATCTTCACATATTCATCTTCTGTTGAACTACCTGCTTTGCTAGGGACGGCCTGCACCTGTCACCCCTGGGCTTTCAGATATTGGCAAAGGCTCTTGCTACCCCCATAGTGCCTATGTTAGGCAAGGCTCAAATGACAAACCCACCCTCACAGGTATCACAAGGGATAAGAAACTAAGAGTAATGCTACCCAATGCCAGAAGTCTAAACCTCCAGATGCATGCACCCAAAACACTCCTTGGCATGGAGAACATTGATATCTGTGCAGTAACAGATGCCTGGTTTAGGGCTACTGAGAGCATACCAGCACTACCAGGTTTAACCTGGTTGATTTCTTTGAAACAGTCACCAAGGCCATTGATGAGGGGAAGGTGGTTCACACAGCCTACTTGGACCTCGCAAAAGCCTTCACAACAATACTCCACTTGGGCATTCTAGAGAAGCTCACCAGATTAAATATAAGCCCCTATGTCACTAGATGGATTGCACAGTGGCTCAAGGACAGAACCCACATGGTTAGAATTGCTGGAGCCATGCCAGACTCCAAACCAGTTATGAATTGTGTCCCACAAGGCTCAGTCCTGGGACCTCTCTTGTTTGGTATATATTTATTGGAGGTACAGGCCAACACGGACGGACTGTGGCTGACCATATATGCAGATGACTGCGAACTGGCCACCATAATCAACTCTCCAGCTGACACAAGCATCTTCCAAAGGGGCATCATAGAAACAGACAACTTGTGCCAGAGCCATGGCCTTCAGCTGAACAGTGTTTAGAAAGGGGAATGTGCATCCTGTAGTCTGTTCACCTAGTTGCCAAAAGGGACATTGTCCTCACACACACTAACCCTCCCAGCCAAAAACACACACTTGCCATTTGCAGGATTCCAACCCCTATCTCACTATGTTATGACACGCAAGATGGACACATTAGCAGAGTGTGCTATTCGCATTACTGGGAGGCTTCTCTTCTCTTGCTGTACTTATAGGGTGCTGACATCATCAGTGTTTAGAAAGGGAAATGTGCATCCTGTAGTCTGTTCTCCTAGTTGCCATAAAGGACATTCCCCTCACACACAATTGCATACACACTAACCCCCCTCACACAGACTTGCAATTTGCAGGATTCAAACCCCTACCTAGCTATGTTATGACACTTGAGACAGATGCATTTGTGGAGCGTGCTATTCGCATTACTGGAAGGTTTTCCTTCTCCTGCTATACTTCTAGAGTGCTGACATCATCAGTGTTTAGAAAGGGGAATGTGCATCCTGTAGTCTGTTCTCCTAGTTGCCAAAAGGGACATTTTCTTCACACACAATTGCACGATTCAAACCCCTACCTAACTATGTTATGACACTTGAGATGGATGCATTAGCGGAGCGTGCTATTCGCATTACTAAGAGGTTTCCCTTCTCCTGCTATACTTATAGAGTGCTGACATCATCAGTGTTTGGAAAGGGAAATGTGCATCCTGTAGTCTGTTCACCTAGTTGCCAAAAGGGACATTGTCCTCACACACACTGACCCCCCTCAGCCAAAAACACACACTTGCCATTTGCAGGATTCAGACCCCTACCTAACTATGTTATGACACGAGATAGATGCATTAGTAGAGTGTGCTATTCGCATTATTGGAAGGTTTCCCTTCTCTTGCTGTACTTATAGGGTGCTGACATCATCAGTGTTTAGAAAGGGAAATGTGCATCCTGTAGTCTGTTCTCCTAGTTGCCAAAAGGGACATTGTCCTCACACACACACACTAACCCCCCTCAGCTAAAAATGCACACTTGCCGGATTCCGACCCCTATCTGACTATGCTATGACACTCAAGATGGACACATTAGCAGAGTGCGCTACTCACATTACTGGGAGGTTTCTCTTCTCTTGCTGTACTTATAGGGTGCTGACATCATCAGTGTTTAGAAAGGGAAATGTGCATCCTGTAGTCTGTTCACCTAGTTGCCAAAAGGGACATTGTCCTCACACACACTAACCCCCGCCCCAGCCAAAAACACACACTTGCCATTTGCCAGATTCCGGCCCCTATCTGACTATGTTATGACACTTGAGACACATTAGCAGAGTGTGCTATTCGCATTACTGGGAGGTTTCCTTTCTCTTGCTGTACCTATACGGTGCTGACATCATCAGTGTTTAGAAAGGGAAATGTGCATCCTGTAGTCTGTTCTCCTAGTTGCCAAAAGGGACATTTCCCTCATACACAATTGCACACACACTAACCCCCCCCACAGACAAACACACACTTGCAGGATTCAAACCCCTACCTAACTATGTTATGATACTTGAGACGGACGCAATAGCGGAGCATGCTATTCGCATTAGTGGGAAGTTTTTCTTCTCCTGCTTTACTTATAGAGTGCTGACATCATCGGTGTTTAGAAAGGGGAATGTGCATCCTGTAGTGTGTTTTCCCAGTTGCCAAAAGAGACATTTCTTTCCCACAGACTTACACACACACCAACCCCACATACACTAAGCATTTGCAGGATTCAAACCCCTACCTAACTATGTTATGACACTTGTGACGGACGCATTAGCAGAGCGCGCTATTCGCATTACTGAGAAGTTTCTTTTCTCCTGCTGTACTTATAGGGTGCTGACATCATCGGTGTTTAGAAAGGGGAATGTGCATCCTGTGGGGAGGCAGACACCAAGCACACTCTGGCTAAGCTGTCATTCCCTAGGGCAAACAGCCTAGTGTTGACCTCTACACCCATATGTGTAATTGTCAAATGCACATTATTTGTTGCTGATAGACTGTTTGCACATCTTTATTGCCATAGCATTCCCTGTTTGTATGAACAACTTGTGCATCTGTGGAAGATGTTTGCATATGGGAGGGATCCAAACTGTGTGCACTGGGCAGACTGCTGTAATGTGGTTGGTTCCTGGAATAACACGTAAAAATACCAGATATGTGTGTTCAACTGCTAAACTGAGATTTGGCCTAAGTGTGTGAGCATGCCCAGTTCAGCCTTCCCATGGCATGTTGTTTGACATATGTCTCATTTATCAAAGTGTGTGAGCATGCCCAGTGTGAGCATTCCATATGTTGGACTCTGCAGCCCACCACATTTGAGGATGAGTGTGAACATCAACAAATATCACCCGTTTATGGTTGTGTGTTGTGTGTCATGTTGTGTAGTTACTGTACAACTGCTTTGTGTGTGAACACAACAGGATTATACTGTGCCTGCAGTGTTTGCATGGGATACTTTGCATAAAGTTGTCAACATCCTTTCACACTGACCTAACACTGTAGTACTGTATAGTGTACTGGTAGTACTTTGACTGTGGTGGACAGTATCCTGGGCTTTAGTGCTATCACTGCTTTACATTTCGATAGTGAGCACAACAGCCTGGTTAGGGGCCAGTTGTGTACATCTGACCATGTTGCATTCTGTTCAGATATGAACTACTTAAACCAGGCTTGTCCAACATTGGTAGTGTATTCCACAACATAGGTGTACATTTGCAAACACTAGCGATGTGCCCTAGTCCATGTCTAATGCTAGTTGGAGAGTGTGTTTGTCCTTCAACACACATTGTAAGTGGAGTTTGCCATGACATATGTCATGGTTAGTATACTGTGCCTCTGTCTACCTGTGACATGACAGTGATACCCAGGATAAAGCTACCATCTCCCATCCACTCATCAAGATTCCTATTGAGGAAGATTGATAAGTGACTCTATGGGTAGCCTGTACCAGGAGTTCACTCATGGGTGGGGGTGGCTTCTGTGTTATGGATCATGCAGTACAGCTTGTCCTATGTAAGTCAGTGCTGGGGTTCAGGTCTCTCATGTGCATAGCTCACTGCCATTCAGATTGTACAAGGTGCAGCATGTTTATTGATACCAGCAACACAGGCAACACATGGCATCTGTGCAAGCTCTTTGATACTCCTGGTGAGGTACTGTTGGGGACTTTACGGTTGATGGAGGTGTCTGCTGAGGTACATCCCACAGGGGCTATTGTAGTCAATTGTACCACTGATGAAGGATGACTGCAGAGCCACAATGACCTCCCCTTATCTAGATCTGACAACCTTCATGATTAGGTGGGTATATGGTATGTTTCTGTAAACACTACAGCACATGTTTGTCCAATGCAGGATATCTATCACCTTGTGTCCCCAGGTCTCTCATTACATGTTAACTACATAATGGGTTAACACCTATGTGGTAATTGATGGGCACTTACTGTATATCCACGGGGGTTGACTATACACTTTTCTGCAATTAGCTTGCTGACATGGCTATGGCACCAGTTGTCTGTTTCTATGTGGCCCTTTTGTGGGATGCTTGTGTCAGCTGGTGGATCATATGTGGTGAGCAGTTTGTAGTCCTCTGCAAACATGTTCGGACACAGTCCTTCCATGTTTGCCTGTACCTATGGGACAAATATACCAGACGAGGGAGATCCCAGGACCAAAACTTGTGGGATGCCAGTTATATCTGGTTTGTAGTCTGACATGGCTGAAGCATGTCTGACCATGTCTGTTCTGTCCTTGGTCTGGTTTGCAACCCCTCTACTGACATAGGGGTTTATATTTAAGCTGGTGAGCTTATCTATAATGAACACGTAGGGTATTGAATAGAAGCCTTTGCAAGGTCCAGCTACGTTGTGTGGACCACATTGCCCTCATCAATGACCTTAATGACTGTTTCAATTGAGTCAAACATGTTTAGGGGCAGGATCTGCACTTAAGAAAGCCACACTGGGTAGGGTCCGGTGTCAGTAGGTCCCCAATATCTTTATGTCTGTGGTACATGCTGATCCTTTCCATAGCTGTGCAGACCGAGCTTCTCAGGATTCTGGGGTAGTAGTTTTCAGTATCCATTCAGGCAACACCTTTGTTGAGAAGGACCACTGTTGCTGTACACTGCTCTTTGGGTACATGTTCTGTGGTAAGGCTGACATTGAGAAGTAGTGTGATTTGGCATTCCATTCATCTTGGAGTCCATGTTGCACTAAGCCCAGGACACCATCTCATACCATTGCTGCTGTGTGTTTTGCTTTGTAGATGCTGGCTGTTACCTCAGCATCTGCAATGTAAGGGGGCCAGCAGTCTGCTGGGATAGATATTCTGCATTCAGGGGTTGCACTGCACCTGTCAGGATGTATGTTGGCAATATGTGTGTGTGTTTGTGATATTTGTGTGATTCAGAGCATATCTGTGAACTCCCAACATGGTTCCTACCATCAGTTGTGAAAGCCTTGGGATTATCCTTAGTGTCCTGTACAATTTGTATCTTTATAGGTTCATAGGTTCATACTAGGCTATCCACCCTAGGGCATTTGTTAGCCTAGCCAGAGTGTGTGTGGCTTTTGCCACCCCTTGCTATGTGAATATTATGGCCAATTATGATTTGCTTTGCTGTGCCTCTGTCTGGACATGACACAGTGAAGACTCCCAGTGTAACTCTACAATCATCCATCCACTTGGCAAGATTCATGTTGAAGAGTGTCAGTGAGGGGCTCTGCCTAACATGTAGTGGGATTCTGGTCCAGGGTGTAGGGAGCCTCTGGATTATGTATCTGTCCCACCAGCACATCTTATTTCATTATTTGTTGAGGTTGACATCTCTCACTGTCACAGCTCCGATGGCTTTGAGTTTTCTGGGGTGGAGCATGTCCATTACTCCTGTGTTGGGCATGGCCTTCTACAACAGGCATGCAATGCCTCTGTGTAGGCAGTATGTGACTGCATTCAGCTGGGGTGTCTACAGCCAGGCAGCATATGACATATATTTGAGACCATTTATCCTCTTGGTGAGGTACCTTTGAGGTCTTTCTAACTGCTGCAGGTGTCAGGTAAGGTACATCCCATATGAGGCATTGTACTAGATTATGGGTGTGATAAGAGAACAGTATAGGGGCACAATGACCTCTGTTGACGTAGATGTGAATCCTTTCCTGATATGGTGTCAAATGTAGACAGTCTTCCTAGCCACATTGGCAATGTGGGTGTCACATAACAGGTTACTGTCCACTTGTGTCCCTAGGTCCCTGGTTACTCCTTCCATACATAATGGTTTACCACCTATGTAGTAATTTGTGGTACCTTGTTTGGTATTTGGCGGGACATTCATACTGTCCAGTGTCTTCAGGATGGCTGGGTGGGGTTCCTGTGTGTGAGAGTGTGGTCTGTAGCATGATACAGACTGTACAGCAGTCTTGCCTACAGTTAGTTGCACATGGGTGGACTCCAGTGCCTTGTGCATTGTCAGTTACCTGGACGTATGGGTGTCTGTGCTGAATATGGATACTCACCCTCCTTTTATGCTTTGTTCCAGGTTTTGGGGCCATGACATATATGTGGTATAACCTGGTAGTGCTGGTGTGCTGTCAGGAGGCTTGCAGCAGGTTTCTGTCACTGCACAGACATCGATGTTCTCCATACTGGGGATGGCCTTGGGAGCATGCATATTGGGTTTACACATCTGGCATTGGTCAGCATTACCGTTATGTTTCTTTCCACTTATGTTTTCTAGGGTGGTGGGTCAGTCTTTTCGGCCTTGCCTACAAAAGGCTCTATGGAGGTGGCAAAGGCCTTATCCAATATCCAGACGCCCAGGGGTAACAGGTGCAAGCCATCCCAAAAACAGCTGCGTGGCTTGTCAAGCATGACATCCCAAGCAGGCAGACATTGGATCCCCTTGGCATGACACCAGTAAGTGTGCCACTTGCTATGACTGATCATTCCATGTTTGTACTGTGGCATTATTCTTGGTAAGGGTAGGATGCTGCAAATGGTGAGTGTCATACCGGCCTGGACTACATAATCATAGAGCTCATTCATGTCTCTTTTCATGTAGTCTAGGGAGGTACATCTCAGGTCATTCACACCAGCATGGACTATGACTGCATCATATTTCTACTTGCTTTGGAGTGACCTGCATACTTCTGTTATGTGGCGTATTGCAGCAGCCTACAGGCAATTTACTGTACCCTTTCCCTTGTTCAGTCTGGTGTGTGGGACAGCAGTGTGTCTGACTATGGAGTCACCTATTGCAACTGTATCAGGCATGTTGTTTCTTCTTCTGGCCTGTGACTGTTTGGCACACCAGCTTTGTGTACTATGTGTTGCATGTGCTATGTTTGGAGGTTGTTTGATTGGGTGTCTGCTTTAGAGGCCTCTGTTGCTGTGCTGTGTTTATGATTTGTGCTCCGAGAATGTTTTTCTGTGTTTATGTGTTTGGTTTGCAGTTGTGATAGGTCTATGTGGGACTGTGTTTGTGGTGTGTGTGGTTAACTTCTCCTCCTGACTAGTTTTGGGAGTACTGAGTTGAGGGAGCTCAGCCTCCAATTTGGATAGATGGTTGCCTCTCCCACATATATTTGTATTTCTTGGGTGGAGTTGGGGGTTGTCTGTGTACTTGGGGCAGGTGTAACATTGCCTCAGGATTCACAGATTCAACTTGTTGTGGCTGGCCTTAGTGGATTGTATGTGTGGACAGATTGTATTGCCATACTACTGATCAGTGATTACTTCATTGTTTATGTTTGCTCTATCATGTAGTAGCTTCCTCATTCTCTTGCATGGTTTGGTTATGGCTGGTGTCTACCATGCCAGATGCCTGCGTGTATGGCATTGTGTCTTGTTTTAATTTAGGATTGCATAATCCAAGCATTCCTGGCAGTGTTCATGGAATGGCTGTATTACAGGTTCTGAGGTGTGGCCCATATTTTGCACCTGCACAGGAACTTTAATGGATTCCACATCAGTTTGGAGGAGTGCAAATATTGCTTTACACATGTTTTCCACTGTGGTTTTCTGGCTAGGGACTGTGGTCAGGATTTGTATATCCAGTGTGATTACTCTATGGTCTGGTTTTACCAGTGAGCAATACACTTCTCATCTTGCCATCCAGTACCCATGTTGCTGATTATCACATCCAGTATGCTTACCCCTCTTGTGGGAGTGGTACGTTGTTCCTGGGCCTTTTGGTTTATGGATTCTATGAACTTTTGTCCTACACTGTTGGAGCTAGTATAATGCTCCCAGTCTATGTCTGGGTATTTTCAGTCACCCAATATAATGTGGTTTGGAGGACTTGATATATTCATGTATTCCAGCATAGGCCAGGTGCAGTTCCTGGTGTTGGGACAGTAGTCTGTAGCAGGCTATTAACTGGGGGGGCAGTTTTAGCCACTGTTACTTGACCATGGCTAGTCCATGCTGCTTTTTGTTGTGGTACCAACATGGGGGTGTGGTTATCCTTGACAATTCTTGCTAGTCACCCTCCTTTTGTAGCCTGTTCCATGTTTTGAGGCTGTACAGCACAGTATGAGGTGTAACCTGGTAGTGTTAGGGTGCTGTTGTGAGCCTTGACTCAGTTTTCTGTTACAGCGCAGATATCAACATTCTCCATACTGGGTGAGTTTAGACTGCATGCATCTTGCTATTTCGACTTATCCCTTATCTTATTCTTATCCCTTCTGATACCTATGGAGATAGATTTGTGTTTTGAGCCTTACCTATTCAGGGCACACTGTGGGTAACAACAGCCTTTGCCAGTATCCATACGGCCTGCACTGATAGGTGCACGCCAGTCCTAGCAGGTGGAGCATCATGTCATGCTCAGCATGTCATCCCAGACTGGCACACATTGGATCCCCTTTGACTAACTGCGATACTTCAGTCAATTATTGCACTTAACCATCTCATTGTCATGTTGTGGCATGATGCTTGGTGAGGGTAGGATGTTAGTCAGGGTCCTCAGGTGTGCATATAGTACATGGTGTTACATTACTTAACACATAGTATTCATGCCTCAGGTGGTGCTGCAGGGCTGCCTCTGTTGGATGCGCATATTACACTTCCCTGTACATGTTTGAGAGCAGATTGTGTCATGTTAGGCATCCCTGTTACTATATGAGTGAGTCAGAGAGGGGTATCATTCCCAGGGTTCCTACTGAGCCAGTGTATGTGCTATGCGTTGCCTCTTTGCCAAGGCCAGGGCATACTGGGCATGCCTCCTTCTGCCTACTGGGACAGGCTCAGGTTGTTCCTCCTCTGAGTCACGCTCTGCCTGTGATGGCCTTGGCAATGGTGGGGGGTGTTTGGCCCGGCCCTATGCTGGTCCTGCTGCAGCTGTTTTCGCAAGATCATATTATGTAGCATAGCACATACCATGACAATTTGGGTACATGTAGTTGGTGTGTACTGCAAGGCTCCACCAGATGTGTCCAGACACCGGGACCGTGACTTCAGCAGCCCAAACACACGCTCTATTACATTACGTGTTTGTGCGTGTGCCTCATTATGGAGTTCCTGTTCAGGTGTGTGTGCGTTTCTGATGGGTGTCATCAGCCACGGCTCCAGTGCATAACCTGCATCCTCCACTAGGTGTCCGTGCGGGATGTCCACATTGGCAAATGTCTGGTACAGCTGCAACAAATGCCAGATGTGGGAATCATGGTAGCTCCCAGGACAGCCAGCACACACATTCATTATTATGCCCTGGGCATCACACACGACCTTGCAGTTGATGGAGGGGAAGCCCTTGTGGTTGATGTATGCCCTACCCCGCTCACCGGCTGGTGCTTTGATGCGTATGTGCGTGCAGTCTATTGCACCCACTACCTCAGGGTATTCCGCTATTTGCTGGAAGAGACACATATTGCTGGCCAATACCTCACGGGCATTTGGGAAATATACATGATCACTGACATGTGCTGACATGGCATCCAGGAACTGGTGCAGTACCCTGAAGGCTGATGCCTGTGATATCCCCATCATATCACCAGTTGGTCTCTGGAAGGTACCTGTTGCTAGTATTCTTAGGCCAACACATACCTTAGTTTCCACTGGGATGGGTTCCCCTCTGTTGGTTCTGTGTGTGAGGCGTGGCCTGCACAGCTCCACTATTTGCTGCAGGAGGTCTCTGTCCACTCTATAGCTCTACTATCTCCAGCTCATGTAACCCGTGGTAGGTGACCCTGGGCCTGTACACTCTTCTCCGTCTCCTCACTGTGGGTTGTCTGGCACCATCTGCATTGTCACCACCCTCAGCAAGTTGCCTATGTCTCATTATGACAGCTATGGCAGCCCCTAACATTTCTGCTCTGAGTTCAGCTTTTTCAGTTTTCACTTCTGATAACTTAACTCCTGTCTTGCAGTGTCTCTTGAGAGAAACATCCTGCACTGCTGTTTGCAGAGTTTTAAGTGCTGGGCTGGGCTACTATTCTGCCTGTGTAATTGCCTGCATCTAATTGTTTTCACCTGCTAGCTCCAGCAATATTCCCTACTAGCTTCCTAATAAATCTGTTGCTTCCTTTTTCCTCTCTGTTTCCTCAGGGAGGAGCCGTGTGCAAACCAGCAGAAACACGCTCACAGTGGCTTACACGCTCACACACATGCTTACATGGTTCAGAATCTGCTTATTTGGATTAAAACGCGTGCATGCCCGCGCAAACAGTGTTAAACATCTCCCAACACACTCCCACATGCTCAGTCTGCCTTACACGCACGCACACTGCCTTACTCGCGCTTCACGGTGCGCTGCGATGCATACACCCAGCAAGAAACTTTGGTGTAGGCAACAGTGTACACCTTCCATTTCTTGACTTTCTCATGCTTATTTAGTGGCACACCTCTTTCCATGATATCTGTCTGACATCTGTCATGTAACTCTGACCTCCAATGAACTGCATTTCTTTCTACCATTCCCCCCTGTGATGTCAGTTATCTCCTACTCTGTTCCTCCCCCTTCTGTAACTCTTACACTACTCAGACTGTGCTCATTTGCTATGTGACAGTGGAATTCAGTATCCTAACACTCATTTGCATCAGATTGCCTACTAATGCTTAGTTACATCTCTTAGACTCAGCTTCCCCTCTTAGCAACCACTACACGGTGGCCATGTTGGTTTTGGTCTGCTGGTCCCTGCATTGACATTCCATGTATTGCATAAAACCCACATTTGTGGGTTTATAACCTTCGTTTTTATGTTTTATACAGCGCAGCCCATTTCTTGTGAGGCTGCGCTGGGTTTAAACATCGGCAATCGCCAAAAAAAAATTATATTTTTAATATATTTGCATCAGGTTACTTTGCCAATGGCCACATATTTGGCCATTGGCATGCTGCCTGACACATATGCACCCTTTATTTGGAGCTGACATGGCTCCATTGCAGTTTTTGCAGAAACGTACTCAGTTGTCAACTGAGTACATTTCTGCAGCTAAAACGGCTCTTACATGGGCTGTTCTAGGCTTCCTGGATCGCTAATCATCCTCATTTGCATGCTATTTGGCTGCAAGTGAGGTGATTAGCTTATCCACGCCCACTCCGTGTAAGAGCCGTTTTAGCTTGTCTCTTACACGGACTTTGGGCTGTTCCTTGATCGCGAAGGCTGCATGGAGTCTTACACTACTCTTAGACTCCATGCAAGCCTTCGTGAATCCGGCCCAACATCTTTTATTCTAGCAACTTTCTAATTCTATATAAGAGTAATATTTAAAATGTGTCCCTATTTTGGGGGATTTGACCCTCCCCCAATTACTTTTGGCTTTGTCCATATTTGTTATGCTATAAAGTTGACAGTTATGGGCCCATAAAACAGAAAAGCTGGTGTCATTTAATTCCAAAAAATACAAAAGAAGTATGCTATATTTACATTCCCTCAAAATTACTCAAATAGCATTTAGTATTGATATATGTCATGTACTGTTTAATATGCTTACTACTGTGATATTTTCTACAGTGCCTTGACATCTGTGGTCTGAAAAACATCAGATATTAGCATGGATGCAGGAAGAGACTTTGAATATGTATGCTTAATCATTTAGTACCTATTCTGCTGCCCTTCCCCCCAAAAGACCTTTTCCTTGTTTGGAATATGCTCATTTGCTTAATATGTGATTCAATATACAGAACATGCGCTACCATTTGCATGATGCAAATAGTTAAATGAGTAATTTCCAGGAACATCAAATATTCTGTCTTGAATGTATAAAACTGCAGTCAGAGTATCACAACTACACATTTACCTTACATAAGCATTTTATACCACCTAATCAAATTACTACAGTCTCCATTACTCAGAAAAGAGGTAAATCTGGTGTGTTTGCACCAAATCATGCATTTGTTCCTTTTCTATTCTTCAGTAAACTAAGAGCACATTATCATTATCAAAGCAGACTTCATATGATTTGAGTATTTGTTTCAGTGCAAGATAGTATACCTTAGTAAATAAAACACACTATATCTTCTTCTTCTTTCGGCTTTTCCCGGTTAGGGTTCGCCACAGCGGATCACATGTTCGCTCATGATTGGCAGTGTAGTTTTACAGTGTCGAGGATCACCTGTCCGCTCATGATTGGCAGTGTAGTTTTACAGTGTCGAGTTGCCACTATATAATTATGTTTTTTAGTGCTTCTTTTTAATTTGTGCATTTCGTATTGCATTTATATGATCAATTTCATTAACTAGTAGTATGTCATTGCTATGCCTGACACTTGAGAAAAAAATGCATATCCATTCTTGTGTAGTAAGGTGTTTGCCCTAAAAATGATGAATGCCAACAGCAGATCATATAATCTTTTAGAAGGGAATTATTTGTGTCATTAAAATGAGCAAAATGCAGCCTAACAAGAAATGAACTGTACATCATTTTGGTTAATATCATTTATGTTTGGTTGTAAATATCAGTAGCACATTGCAACACAGAAGGTTAAAAAGCAGGGTCAAGACTTTGTACTCCTTACCTGTAGGACAGACATAAACAGCTTAATAAAACTATATACTAAACATATATATATATATATATATATATATATATATATATATATATATATATATATATATATTGTAAGAAGTTGAGGGGTATGGTCAGGACTCCAGATAAATGCAATATAAAACTAAAAACTTAACATTATATGCCAAGGAGGCAAGACTAAAATGAATGATGTTGCAGGCAGCCTGCAGGAACACACTGACTTCTTTTTCAACACACTGACTTCTTTTTCAACAGGAGCAACTGACTCGAGTGGGACTCTCAATCTGAGCAGGAGGCGAGGATGATTATGGACATCAACTGATGAACAGCAGAGCTCTCCAGTGAAAATAAGAAAAAGTGAGGTAAGTAAAGTTTTTAACTGAAAATGTACAACACCTGTGTGATGTGACCTGCCACTGAACCCTGAACTGACTGAACTATTAAGTCTGTCAGGCCAAGGGGAGGCAGACAAAGCTGTATCTTTTGTGAAATACAGATTTCTTCCAGAAATTGACTGTATAGACTGGTTCTGCTCATCCACCATACAGGAAATGTAAAAAATCAGATTACAATCCAATGAGTCTCACTGTTGTGTTGCTTGCCTTCTTCTACTTCCACTCTATGAGTGATAAATCTTTACATTTCTCTAAGCAGCTGCAGTCCCTGGTGTTGTGAGCTCCCATTGTCTGTACATAGCGACTACATAGTGGGTTTGTTCCCCTCCTCATAATAGAAAGCACGGACACTCCAAAAAATTATAAACTTCAGAAAACTTTTGGACTACTAGTTGATTACCTCCGCAGCCTCTCTACTCTTATCCAGGTGCTTACAACTGCTATTTTCAACTACAATCCACTGAATTTTGTCTTGTAATTCTTTCAGTAGCACTAGCTATTGCTTTGTTAAGCAAACGAGTATTTGTAGTGCCTTTTAGTTGAGCTCTGCATCGGTACTGACAGCTGCACCCCCCATGACTTCTAAGTTATTATTTTTTCTCTCTTCCCCTACCATAGTGTTTAAAATAGGCTGCATGTAAACTTATTTTAACACCTGCCTTCCCATTTTGTTAGTTACACACCTTCCTTGTTAAATGTCTCTCTAGCAGAGTATCTCCCTAGTCTAAATTCTCCTGATTTCTGCCTGCTTCATTTGACTTTTGTATTTCTCCTAATTTCTGCCTGTTCCTTTTGACTGTAGGACTCACTCATATTTTACTTACCTATCCTCCTGTTCCCAGGTCTCTGATTGCTTTTGTAGACTTTTTTTTTTAATTGCTTTGCATGCATTCCCTGGTCTAGGTCTGATTACATTGTATTATTTGGCCATCCCTTCACACCTGACTGTTGTTGACCCTCCCCCTCTAACCTGTAAGAGGTTTTTTAAACCCTGGGAGCCATCTTTAAATTTCTCTAAGCAGCTGCAGTACCTGGTGTTGTGAGTTTCCATGTAAGGACTCAAACTTTGCTTTCTTTTAATTGTTTTTGTTTTTGTTTTTGTTTTGTTTTTTTTTTTAATTTGGCAATGTAAACCTTTATTTTAGCCTTTTTTACTGCTATATTTGACAGTGTAAACATTTGTGAAACTATCATCTTATTTTCTGTGTATTGCATATAATTGTTTCACATACTACTACTACTACTGCTTTACTTAAGTGTATATTATCTTTGTCATAGACATTGTTAATTTTCTGCTGGAATTTTGTGGTTGGAACTATTTGTTTACTGTGTGCTACATGTTATTGTTTCATCTAGTATTACTGCTTTACTTAAGTGAATATTATCCTTGTCATAGATATTGTTAATGTTCTGCTGGGATTTAGTTCGACCTCTGAGGTCTAACACTGTGTCAGGGGCTGCACGTGGGTTTTTAAACTGAACCCATGCATTCCGTTCTTTTTTTTTTTCAAAAAACTTTTTATTGAATTTTAAAACATTGAAATAAGAATACAACAACAAACTAAAATTAAAATACATATTTAAAAAGTGAAAAGTTAGGAGATAATTATGATATCACATCTTTTGTATGATAGATTGTTTTATCTCAATACTATCTGAAAACATACAATAACTATGTACATCATATACTAGTGTCAACCAAGAAATATCTCAAAGTAGGTATATGACTGAAATAAAGCAGATATGGGGATATAAAGGAGACTGGGGTCTATAAATCCCAAAAGTAAAGTAGCCACCTAATCACTATTAATAATATGTAACACCTTTTCAATAGCTTTGTTGATATTAGTCAACTTCTTGGGACTTTTCACTAACATTTTCTGCGCACTAATATATGTACAGGCTAAGATTTTAAAATTATTCCAATTCATTTTAGTACGATCTAGCCAATTTTGGGTGATGTAGAGTTTTATAAGTGAACATATGTAGATTAGCACTTGTGTATCCAATTTGGAGAGGTAAATGTTTGGTATGTGTAATATTGCAATCTCCCAGGATAGGGTGGATTTGTGATATCCCATTTTCTGTAAACGGACTTTTAGGGAAGTCCAAAGTTTATGTGAATGGTGACAAGACCAAAAAATATGTAGAAGATCTACATTAGGGTGAGAACAACAAGAACATGAGGCCGGTTTATTTGCATCAAATTTGTTAAGTTTAGAAGGAGTAAAGTATGCATTATTATTAATCATTAATTGAGTGTAGTAGAGTTTTTTGAAGGGCGAATATTCTAATGTATTTTTAATAGCTGAAAGTTTCTGTTTTGTAGATATATGAGAATTGTGTTTGTCCCAATAATTAGAAAAGAGACAATCTGTATTATAGATTATCTGATTTATAAGATTATAAGATTTGGATAACATTTTCTCTGGAAGTGTAAGGATTTGTATAATCACTTTATAATTAGTGAGATCTGTGTTGTCTATTTTGGTGTGAAGGAACTTAGCATTGATAATATCTCTCAATTGACGTAAAATAGTTATATAATTAGCATTAACCTTAAGAATGTTACGTAAGTTGGTGAGGGTTTCATTTTTGTATTGTATCAGATCCCAAACAGTAAAATCCTTAATCAGGGGAAAACTTGAAAGATTAATAGATATGTTGTCTAAGTTAATATTTGGGTTTAAATGAAGAGGTTGCATTAATTGAAATATATTTTCTAACTTGACAAGTTTTATCAGTTCTTGAAAAGCATTGATTTTTTGTTTTAAAGAATTAGGGATTTTTAAATTATTCATGACACCTGATGAAAGAAAAGGAAGAGCTAATGGATTAATATTTTTTGTTAGAATGTGCTGATACCATAATTTTGTCCAAATAGGGTACTGATTATGCCTCTCCGTATTAGTATTCAAAATGGATAATAGTTTATTTGCCGAGATAATCAAATAATAAAGATGAAAATTCGGGAGACCAAGTCCTCCCCTACTTTTAGGAAAAATCAATTTAATGTAAGAAATTCTTACCGATTTGGGAAACCATAAGAAACTAGCCAGTAGTTTATTAATTTTTGAAAAAAAAGATTTTGGAATTAACTGGTCCACAGCATTGAATTGAAATAACAATCTGGGGAGTATATTCATTTTAATTATTGCTGCTTTTGATAAAAGTGATAAATTTAGTAATTTCCATCTATTCAAATCTAGTATAATAGACGACCATATTTTAGCTAAATTATTTTGAAAAGTGGAGAGACCATTATGATTTATAAGAATCCCCAAATATTTAAAATTCTGAACTATCCGGAAAGCAGAGTCGGGAAATAAATATGATTTGTGGGCTAATGGATTTATGGGGAAAATATGTGTTTTTTGAGTGTTAATCTGGTATCCTGAGACCTCTGAAAATCTTTCAATAGAACCAATTAATTTTGAAAGGTCTGAGCAAGGTGCTTGAAAATATATTACAAGATCATCTGCAAAAGCCGAGAAACATACTTTAGTGTTAAGAATTCTAGGAATCTTGTGAAAGGTATTTTGAGATATATATATATAATAGCAAAGGCTCTATGTATAAATTAAATAAAAAAGGAGATAATGGGCAACCTTGCTTAGTACCATTGCTGATCTTTATGCTTTTGGATACTTTCCTATTTATATAAAGAAAGGTAGAGGAATCTTTATATAAGATTTTAATGAAGTCTATATAGGTAGATGGTATATTGAAGCAAGACATAATATGAAAAAGAAAATCCCAATTAACCCTATCAAAAGCCTTAGCGGCGTCAAGAATCAGTGCATACATCGGATTTGGGTCGTTTTTAGCAAAGTGTATAAGAGAATCAATTGTCAAGGTATTATCCCATGAATGTCTGTGTGACATAAAACCCGCCTGTTCCGAAGAAATCAAGAAAGGTAAAACATTTTTCAGTCTAAAAGCAAGCAAAGAAGCTAAGATTTTAATATCAATGTTAATCAAGGAAATAGGTCTATAATTGTTGGGATCGGATTTTTCTTTATCTTTTTTCAAAATTAAAATGGTTTTTGAAGTGTTCCAGTGTAAGTCCGATATACCATAAATCATTATGTAATTAAAGATTTCCAAAAGAAGGGGTGTAAGCACAGATGTGTAAGTTTTAAAAAATTCAGATGTGAAACCATCTGGTCCCGGAGATTTACTAGTCTTGAGTCTGCCAATGGCTTCCGATATTTCTTTAATAGTCAACGGGGCAGAGAGTGCATTCTTTTGTTGAACATTTAACCTAGGAAATTTAATAGATGATGCAAAGTTCGCTATATGCTGTTTAACCCTTGGTTTATTTTCCTTAGAATATATCTCTGAGAACAATGATGTAAATAATTGCATGATTTCCAGATCAGTATTATAAATCTTGTTGTTATATTGTAATGACGCAATTCTGGGAAGATATTGATTACCCTTAATTATTCTAGCTAGCACTTTAGAAGGAACCTGTGCCCATTCAGAATATGTAGCTAAGAGCCTTTGCTCTGATATGGTAAGGTTATGCTGATGTAAAAGCAATAGTTCTTTTTGGGAGCTTAACAATAGTTCATATGCAGCGGAATTAGAATTCACTCTATATTGATTTTCCAAGGTTTGAATTTTTAATTTTAACTGCAGTTCTTTGTTTCTATATTGTTTTTTAAAATATGAAGCCTTATTAATTAGTATACCTCTAAGAGTAGCCGTACATGCCGCCCATTGTATGTCTAATGGAATATCTGATGTGTCTAAATTAAGATATGTTTCCTTTATTGTTTCAGTTATTAATTTATGTATATTTTCGTTTGAAAGTAAATTGTTATTCAATGTCCAACTATTATATGAAGATGCATCAAATGTATTTGCAATCAGACTAATCCCAATAGATATTCTAGAGTGGTCAGAAAAGAATCTGGGCTCAAGGGAATAAACAATTTTCCTATGTGTAAGAGAATTAGAAATAAGAAAAAAATCCAATCTTGACCATGTCTTATAGCATTTTGAGTAATATGTGAATATGTCTTTTCTGTCATACTGTCTTGTAAGAGAGACAGGGTCTGTAAGGTTAAGATCCATTATTATTTCTTCCAAAGCGATGAATGCTTGGAAATTATATGAGAGAGATCTACTAGTGTGGTCAGTGTCAGGATTAATGATAGCATTCCAATCCCCCCCCCTAAAATAAAATAGTGATCTTTAAAAGAAGAAAGAATATTAAAAATCTGTACAAAGAAGATATGTTGTTGTTCACAAGGACCATATAGGTTAAAAAATATAATTGGTTTATCAATATTGTGAAAACGGGCGGCCACGGTGGTGCAGTGGTTAGCATTGCCGCCTCACAGCAAGAGGTTCTCCGGTTCGATCCTCGGCTGGGGTGCCTTCTGTGCGGAGTCTGCATGTCCTCCCTGTGGTCGCGTGGGTTTCCTCCGGGTGCTCCGGTTTCCTCCCACATCCCAAAGACATGCTGCAGGTGGATTGGACACTCTAAATTGGCCCTAGGTGTGCGTGTGAGTGTGCCTTCTGTGGAAGGTTGGGCGCCGGGCTGGCAACTCGACACCGTAAAACTCCACTGCCATTCAATGTGCGGACAGGTGATCCGCTGTGGCGACCCCTAACCGGGAAAAAGCCGAAAGAAGAAGAAGATCAATATTGTGAAAACAGGAGATAATGTAACACCATCTTCCATTTACATCATATTTTGCATCAGAAATGGTACCCTGAAAATTGTTTTTAATTATAATGGCCACCCCTCTTGAATTTGGACTATTACCAGCTGCTACTATCATTTTAATCCATTTTTTGTTTTTTTCTTTATCAAAGTCTTCTCTATTTAGATATGTCTCTTGTATAAAGCATATATTAGCCTGTGACTTAAATAGAAGCTGAAACAGTAAGGATCTCTTGTTTTTATTTTGCAATCCTCTCACATTCCATGAGTCAATAATTAAGGTCATTCTTTTAAATAAAAATAGATGTATAAAATTTGTCTAAGGTTTGACAAGATGTATTAATAACTATATATATTGGCCCCTTATAATTATTATAATGTAACTTAATGGCCCTCAAAAAAAAATTATTATAAAAATCCTACAATATTCCTTCCCAAATACCCCGGTGCCTAACCACCCACCCCTTACTAGAGAAGGAGTAAATGAGAGAATCAAATAAGTGGTTTTGGTTAACACTATCAATATCACTTGCATCAAATTAGCATAAGAAGCTATATATGAAAGCCTAACTAAACATAAAAACAATATTATAATATCATACATATATACAAATCTATCTAAATTCAAGATGTCCAACATATTTAATCCCTATTCAAATATTTAAAATACAAGCTCCAATTTTAAGTGAAAGATACAACAATTTTAAAGAATTTCCTCAATAACTCAAAGAGAAAATAGAACATTTTTGTTTAGTACAATCAACATCACATTCCAGACATTGAAATGAATCAAGTGTACTTAGATTACCATATTTGAAAATAAAATGAAAATAAATTTGACATTACCCTACATATATTAGCAGGAAATAAATTTACAAATCCCCTTTATACTCTCATTTAAATTATTTAAATAAAACATTTAAATGCACAAACATATATAACATGTTCCTATTAGAAACACATGACCCTGCACATGCTCTATTAATGTTTTAACTATATATTCATGTGTATAAACCAACAAATACATAGAAACCCCATGCTGTGTTTGTTTCTGTGAAGACTGCAATTTGACATCTTGTCCACCAACATTAAAGCCAAAGTTCGACAAAAATGTAACAGTGACTCTTATTAGTGTTAGAGCAACACACCATGGTAGACAGCATCAGAATGTATGATGAGACCAAATGAGTGTATCAGAAAACAAATCACATTACTGCCTTAAGCAGAATATGAATTCTAACATGAATTAGTAAACAAAGTCATTATTCATAGATAATGATCTGAAATTCAATGTTTCAAAACACTATCTCATTCTAATGTAATTGATGCTGAAAAAGATAGAAATAAAGTAATTGAGATAGAATGGGAAGAATAATTCAATCAATTCAGCACTATAAGTCATTTGTGTAAAAGAAAGCATGTACTCAGGTCATGAGAACATAATGCAGATAAATCATTGTGAAAAATGCATTGTTGGGAATGGAAACTCAAATGTGTGACCGGAAAAATGCTATTTATAATGCCTTTTTCATTGAAATTTGCCAGTTATATTTCAGTCCTTACATACTGGCACACAACACTGCCGATACTTGTGGACTTCTTATCGCTAAATAAATGAACATTGTGATTAGAGGTCTATCCCCCTTATGTCATGTAACTACTCACAACAATCAGGAACTTCTAATCATTTACCTTGCAAACTGCAAGAATTAAATTATATCTATCTATACATAACAATGACTAGAGTGTGAAATTGAGCTATCTAAGCAAATACACAGCAAAAAAAATGAATGTCCACAAGTGATATTAAATAAACCTAATTTTACATAAGCCTATGCGTAGTCAAAAGTAAAGCTGTTCACCCATCTTCACACAATTCTCTCATTGCTGTGATGACTACCTTCAATTTTATTTTTATCAGTTACGCTAGGCTTTCTAGACACATTCACCTGATGTGAAGCTCATCTGAAGAGCAAAAGACTAATTAAACAAACATTGCTCCGACATATTTTTTAAATTGAGCTTGAGCAATTCAAGCTAAACTGTCTTCTGTAAAAGGGAAAGACAACCATTGCATGTTATTCTAACATGCTGGCTACATCTTTGCCTACCCCCAATATCATTTAAACAGAAAGCATGCAACTGCTTTAGGCGTCGGGAATCGGAAGAGCATATAACACAGCAGCCAAACAGCAAGGCTGCGGACGGATCTGTATAATGTTGAGATCAATAGATGTAATCGCAAGTGCTGTTATGACAGCATGCAAAGAAAAGCAAAGAAACAAACGGGTTACTCTCAGGGTAAACTGCAATATATTTTGATGTTTGCTTAAACTAATTAAAACAGTATTCAGACTGTAAACATTAAATATAACACTTGGGGAACAAGGTCTTATCGATCCGCTGTAGTGCCTAAACATGAGGTTCTATTCGTATTTCAGAAACACAACAAACACAAGTTTCAGCGGACAGAGTATGAATCACAGTATTATAACTTATATTGGTTGACATGAATAAAATTACCTTACAAATTATTTCATATACTTTCGGCTGTTGTGTTTCAGTTCCAGTATATCTCTATTTGTCGACGTAACACCAACTTTATGCAGCATTCTCTGAATGCTAAGATATGACTAGCGAACCAATGACAGATATAGCTGGACCAGACACTATTAATAGCTAGATGTGAAAAAAAAGAAAAATACATAGTTTAAACTGTATATACAAATAAACGCTGTAGACAAGAGCCTTCATTCAAAATGAATCCAGCGGATGTCCTTGGTGAATGATGACATCACAGCCAACCTCGGAAGATCCATAGAAGGTGCGTGGCTAAGTAGAAATAGCAGCTGTTGAAAGAAACAAAAATCTTCACCCTGGCCAGCCTCGAGAAGCACAAATTCTCCCTCCAAAATGCTTACAGCTGACACAGGGCACAGAACTTTTTAAACCTGAAAAATAACAAGCACACTACTTCACAATATACAAATGTAATTGCAATGCTTATTAAGAATCAGAATCCAACACCACATTCCTGAAAAATATATGTTCACAATGAAATCAATATCTACCTGAAAAAGGAGGAAAAAAAAATAAAAAATACAATATATATATATATATATATATATATATATATATATACTTTCTGCACATCCATAGCTAAAATAAAACTGAGTAACAAATAGCAGACATTTCCTAAAGGAACATAGTATTAACAGAAAAACATCACATTTGAAACCAATTGAGAAGTGAAATATTAGGAGACAGAGTCAGGAAGCTTTTTGAATACTTTAAAAAATATATCTTTTGCTTCCTTAGAATCAGAGCATATAAACCTTTTATCATTAAATGTAAAAGACAAGGTATTAGGATAAGACATGCGGAATCTTATCCCTCTCTTTATCAAATCTGCACAATAGGGAGAAAGTTTTTGTCTGTTTAGTTTTATTTGAAAAGGAAGATCTTGTGAAAATGACAGTTTATGAGATTTCCATAGAAACTGTTTTTTACTTTTAGCTGCTTCCAGAATTTGAAAAGTGTCTTGAAAGTTTAATAATTTAGTATAGATAATCCTTGGTGAAGAAGAATCTTGACTTACACGTAATGCTCTGTGAGCTCTTTCTACAATTATAGTTCTTGAGGATGTTTCACAGTTTAATAATGTTTCAAAGATGTTCCAAGTCACAGATAATAAACTTTTATTATCATAAGATTCTGGCAAACCACGAATAATGATGTTATTTCTACGACTCCTGGCTTCTAAGTCAATCATTTTAGCTTGTATTTCAGAAATAACTTTATCTTTAGACTTTAGGTCACTTTCTAATGAATCAGTTTTTATCTCTAAAGCTGAATTTCTATTTTCAATTATATCTATTCTGTCATTTATTTGCTTTAAAGTTTTACTAAAGTCAGCAAATTGTTCTGAGAAGTTTTGAATAGCACTTTGTATAGGTTTTAGTGCTAACTTTAGTTCATCTAAATAAAAATTTGAGTCATTCAAGTCTTTGTTACTTACTTTAGAAGTATCAGGAGATTGTTTAGATGTTCTCAATCTTTTTGAAGAGGTATCTTTTTCAGGTGAGAGCATTGAAGAGAATTTGGCCTTTGTAGGCTGGGTCTCCATGGAGTCAGATTTAGTAGCCATGCCCAGAGATGAGATGCTGATAACAGGATGTCAGATTCCAGGAAAATTCTTAAGCAGCAGGTGACCAAATCATATGAGACACAAAAACTGTTCTGAGGTAAAATATATACCAAGGTAGAATTTCCAAAGATAAAAATATTCCAAATGTATGGAAAAAGGTTTGCAAAATCTTTTTTTGAAAAAACCTGAGGAAAAAGATTATTACAAAGTTGTAAAAATAAGAGAGATGATACAAATCTGTGAGGAGCTCAAAGAATAGGGACTAGTCTAGTCGGCAGCCATCTTGGAATCCATGCATTCCGTTCTTATATTGCTTTTGTTTTCTGTTCCTGTTAAGACCCAGGCTATATATGTATTAACCAAGTTACTTGGCTGCATGTGGTTTTACAGTTAGTGTTTCTATTTTTATTCTGCAGTCATGCAGTCAATGTATATATATCAGCTGTTTTTGTAGAAACTGGACTTATTAGTTTTCTGTGCTTATCTGCAATCTGTCTACTGATTGTAGCTGAGGTATAAGTGAACTATTTTTAGAATGTTATTGCTAAGTAACTCTGCTGCCTAGTGTTTACCATATACCCTGAAAGTCATTGATATTAGGTTTGTTTCACTGAGGTTGTGTAACTCCTTTACTACAATTTCTTCCTTGTCTATTTTTCTTTAGTGTCTGTACATCGCAACTACATAATGGGTCCGGTTTGTTCCCCTCCTCATTCTTGAGAGCACGGACACTCCAAAAAATTATAAACTTCAGAAAATGTTGGACTACTAGTTGATCACATCCACAGCCTCCCTGCTTCTATCCAGGTGCCTACAATGGCTATTTTCAACTCCACTCCACTCAATTTTGTCTTGTAGTCCTTTCAGTACCACTAGCTATTGCTTTGTTAAGTAAACGAGTATTTGTAGTGCCTTTTGGTTGAGCTCTGCATCTGTACTGACAGCTGCACTGTATCTCCCCATGACTTCCAAGTTATTCTTACCTTTTTTTTTCTCTTCCCCTAACAAAGTGTTTAAATTAGGCTGCATGTAAACTTATTTTAACCCCTCCCTCCCCATATTGTTAGTTATACTCCTTCCTTGTTAAAAGTCTATCTATAACCTCCTTAGCTGTACCAAAGTCACATACTCCTAGAAAATTGTTAAAACTTTAGACTTGTACTTCCATAGCAAAGCTCTTAGTTCCCCTTACTGTCTTATATCTACTACCTACTTCTGCACTCGTACCCCCCCATCCATCCATACAACTCAAATTGGCTTACTTGTCCACATATTTTACCTTTCACAGAATTATACTACAGAACAGTCCCATTGTGACATTACTGATTGATTGTTTTTTGTTTAAACACTCCTTACCTGCCGTTCTTGGTGTGTCCTTGCTCCATTCGCCCTCGCTAATGCTCAAATTCACTCCACTCCCCTACCCTACCCCCATTTACCCCTGCATTTATTCTATCCATAACTCCTCCCAGTCTGCTACAGCATCCAGTCACCTACACAACTTCCCAACCCCACCCATCACCCCTCCTAATCTCAACTAAACCTACTCACACTGTGTCTCAGACTTCAATACACTCTTTTAACCTAATAATAATAATCACTCTACTTTCAATTATATCCTATCTTACCTAGCTTCCTACCCCCTCTTATACTTTTCCTTCACAATATGCATCACACTGCTATACTTCACACTATACATCAAACTTCAAACACACTACCTATCCCTCTTTCTCTTCTATAGCCCATGAGCTCTACTCTTCAAACACTACCCTCCTATTTAATTTCAGAGTAATTCCCATCCTACCCAATTCTCTTCTCCCTTGCCCCCACACCCATCCAAATACACCATTCATCATCACCTGTACTCACCCACTTTAACAAACTATATCACACTCATACTAGACAGGCTCTCACTGTCTCTCTCTGGGGACATCCACCCCAACCCTGGCCCTGCCAACACCACACCCAACTCTCATCTCCATCTACCACATTCCCCTATCCCCAAGAACTTTTTTTTTATAACAATCAATACCCAAAGCCTAAGAAACAAAATTCCCATCCTCCACGCTTGACTGTCCCATAACCAACCTGACATTGTTGCCATCACAGAGACCTGGCTTAATTCTAATATAAAAAAATAATGAAATTCTCCCACCAGGCTACCAAATGCTACGTTCTGACAGACCCAACAAACAAGGTGGTGGAATAGCTATACTCTACTCCTCTTTCTACACTGTTACTCCCTAGACCCATCCCATTCCTAAATGTACCAATTCTGAACTCTGTATTGCCCTCCTTAAACTCAACAAACACAAATCCATATGCATTGCTACCCTATATATTCCTCCAGGCAACAACATCCCTATACTTGAAGACATACCCTCTGGTTTTCAACTAACATCAAAAACAAAACAGTTATTTTAGGTGGCATAAACATAAACTCGGTCATGATAAACTCTGAATCCCCCTCCCTAAATATCACCCTCTACAACTACATCCAGTTAATAAACTATCCTACCAGGCCAAACAAAGGTGGAACCACCGGTGCCATCATTGACTGAATCTTGGTGTCTCATCCTAAACTTATCTCAGATACTGGCACCTTTCCTGACTATCAGCAACCACCTGCATGCACTTGCTGACCATCACTCCTCTTACCCTCAAAAGCTACACCATTATGTACAATCTCAGAACCTCTCCAATTTCAACCCACAAATATTCATAGACTGACTGGTCACCCTTAAAAACCTTGTGTCTCGACAATGCCTTTGATTATGTTAATAAAACCTTCCTGAACCTTCTTAACAACCTTGCTCCACTAAAAACTAAAAGTGTTAAAACTTCATCCTCCCCTTGGTTAACCAAAGAAAATAAACAAAGCATGCGCCTAAGAGCAAAAAGTGGAAACTTTACCATAAAAATAAATTACCCCATGTCCTAACAGAAGTCAAACAACTCCATAACACTGCAAGAAGGCTAATAATCTGGGATCAAAAATCATACTACAATAAACATTAATCAGAAAGCTTATCCAACCCGAGAAAATTCTTGGACTCTAGCTCCTCCCTTCTTCACCAAGGCAATAAGGATAATGCATCCCCTAGCCTAAACCTTACTGATCTAGAAAATGCCTCTAACTTTAATACTTTCTTCATAGAATCAATAGCTAAACTCACCACCAGATTCTCTCACCACTCTCAACCTCCTCCCCCAACCAACCCCTCTACATCTCCACACAATCTGACTACCCCTACTCCTACTTTTAGCTTCTCTCCTGTCTCTATAAGCAAAGTAAAGAAGCTTCTCCTTCAACTCAAACCATGCTCCCCTGCCCCAGATAACCTACCCACAATTTTCCTCAAATTGTCTGCAGTCAGCACTGCCCATCTTATCTCTATCTTAATGAACCAATCCATACTAGAATAATACATCCCCTCACTATGGAGACAAGCCTTTATCATTCCACTCCATAAAGGAGGCAAAAACACTCACGTTTGGTCCATAGCCATCCTATCCCCACTATCAAAAATTATGTAGAAATGTATTCAATCCCAAATGATGTCCTATATGACCCAAAATAACCTACTAACCCCTGCATAACATGGTTTCTGTCCCAGGCATAGTACCATCACTGCACTTCTCTCTTTTCTAGACTCCATAAACCTTGCTCGCAACTCTGGCAAAATAGTTTCTACTCTGTTCCTTGACTTCTCCAAAGCCTTTGATACCATTTCTCATCCCTTACTATTATTCCAACTCTCCTCTCTCAACCTCTCCCCCCCACCATCACCTGGTTCACCAACTACCTCTCTGAAAGACAGCAAGCTGTCAAATGGAAAAACTCACTCTCTTCCTTTCTACACACCTCTACTGGAGTTCCCCAGGGTTCCATCCTAGGCCCCCTTCTCTTTAACATCTTCATTAATAACTTCCACCAGTCGCACTCCGATGCCACACTAATTCAGTATGCTGACAATTTGACCATTATTTGTACAGCAGACACCCCCTCTGACTTACTTTTGAAAACTCAGTTAGCCTTCTCTAATACCGAATCATGGATGCATAGTGATCACCTTGCCTTAAATACCAATAAAACAATGATCTTCTCCCCATCCAAAAACATCAATATAGACAAAAACTCATTTACAGTGACTGCTCAGAATAACAGCCTCATAGAAATAGTATCACATACCAAACTGCTCGGTGTCATAATTGATGAAAATCTAAAATTTGACATCCATATCCAAACTAATTTCAAAAAACTCACCAAAACAAGTTCTCCTGTATAGACACAATCATTACCTTACCGCCTCCACCAGACACACCCTTACCTCTACTTACTTTCTTCCCTCTCTTATGTACAGTGCCCCCCTATTCACTAACCTTCAGCTAGGCTTACAGGCCAAGTTGGAAGCCTGTTACAATAAAATCTCCAAATTTGCCACCAACTCCATTAACTCATCGCATCACTGTCTCTCTATCTCCACTCCCTGAAATTGCTTGAACTTCCTAACTACCTCAAACCCCTTAGACTTACTACTGCTCACAAGCTCATATTCAAACCTTCTAGTTGTCCTTCTCTATCCACCTCTTTAATCCCTTACATTCCCAACCACTCTCTAAGATCAGAAAACCACAATCGTCTAAACATATATAAGGCTTGTCGACCCCCTGGCCACCTACTATTATCCTGCTCCCTAGCTAAACTCTGGAATTCTCTCCCTACCACCCTTCAAAATGCTCAGAGCCACACAAACTTTGAAATTCTTCTCCAGTCTCACCTCCTTTCAAAGTGGGAATGTTCCTGTACCCCTACCACATAAACTCTTTAACACCATCTCCCATGCACTATATACCTTAACCTTCTATCACTGTGCTCTCTTACCCTTTGCCTCTACTTCCTCTCCTACCCTGTACATCATAAACGTCCCCCAACCCACTCCCTTACTCCACTATATACCACCTTCTACCTCTCCCACCTCATCTTCTTCTCTGTCCTCTCCACATATTTCTAACTTCCAAAAACATTTTTTTCACTGTTCTATTACTTTATCTACTTTTGTATAACTATTGTAAATTGTCTGTATCCTGTGGAGCTTTTCTCCCCGGGCCTCCACTGAAAACAGGGCTCTTACAGGCCCAGTGGGCTATCACTATCCTCAAACTGTAATAAATAAATAAATAAATAAAATGAGTGGAGGAAGCTAAGCGGCACAACAGTGCAAATTATCGGATTGTAATCCAATTTTAAAAGAAATAACAGTGCATTTATAAAATTTAAATGTTACCCATTTTTGGGCCACTAGCCTTCATAGGGCAGCAGGCAACTGCTTTTTTCCCTATTACTGGATCTGGTTCTGGGTCTGAGGGAGGGAGTATACTAAAAATAGCTGTTAATGAGAGATGAGCAAATAGTTCCAGATGTTGCAGTAGGTCTGGATTATGTCTGTCCTTGAAGTAAGTTTCAAAGCTGATTTCTTTTGATCATGAAGGACTAGTACTTATACACTTAATAACATGTTAGTTGTATGAATAGGATTAACAGGTATGATTGGATGTGCATTTTGTCTTCAATACTTACAAGATAATCTTAGCACTACTTTATCTGTTTCTTTGTTAAGAGGGTTATGAACAGATTGTGGGCAAGGTAACAGGAATTTAGTACAGTAGAGAATGCTCTAAGTTCTCATATTGTGAAAACTAGAAGATGTATATAGTTTTATCCCATCCTTTTCAAAGTGGATTTTGGTAGAAATAGACTTGTAGCTTGTATAATTTAGAGAAGATTGTGGTATAAATTTATTTTATTACTGTAATCCTGTCTTCCACAGGGAGAAATAATTCATTCCATTTTCTTTGTGGTAAATCATTCCAGTTGTTAAAATATGTATGTAACATATCAGTTAAAATATTAACAATTATATTAACATTTTCTGTGTAGGTGTAAGTCGGGGAATGACAAAGGGGAATCCTTACATAAGGAAGAGCATATATGACCTACCTGAAAGGGTAAGTTTCTTGGAGGTTTTGAATTTGACTTCTAGTATGAGCTAGGACCAAAGATTTATTCAGACTAATATTTCCCAAAACTGACTGAAAGTTGGAAGGGGTCTTCCAAAAATAGCAAGGATGTATGCAGCTACATGTCATTTGCTAACATATTGTTAGCATGAAGAGTTATATCAATTTGTAGCATGTATTTCCAGTAAGACGGTGGCAGGTAATAGAGTTCTGAGCAATGAATAGTTCAGACTAGCATAAACCTGGAAACTACTGTAAATTGTTAACAGAAATTCTTGCTAAAGAGTCTAAGGCACTTAGAACATTGACAAGGAAAAAAAAAAGTAAAGTAAAAGGAAGAAAAACTGTAAAAACTCAGAGGGAGACTGAAACTGTGTGGTGGGCCATAGCTGGGGAAACAAGATTGTAATGACAGCAGAAAGAAAAAAAATGCTTTACTCACTCTCAAGACAAAGATTGACCAAATTCATTCTGAGACTTTCATGATGTAAGTCCCTCCTAGAATATATAGAGACAAATAGCAGAGGCTACAGGAAGCGAAACGTGTAGTAACCAAGCATTCAGAGAAAATCGTACATATGCAAACTGCTGAAAAGGAGAAGAAGGAAAAAATGGGGGAACGGGTCTACTACTATACAACGAATTGTCACTTAACCAAAAACGAAAAGTAGAACCCCACTTCAGCGAAAGTGCACTTTTGCTGAAGTCTAGGCGACCGATCACCTCACAAATAAAAAATTATAACAAAAACATGGTTTTGCAGGGGGCAAGCCCCCCTGTACCCCCCCAACCCCCTGCTTAAATATACCAACTACAAGAGCACACTACAGCGAGGAAAAGGGAATATTCCCATTCTGTGATGTATTGTGATCTCCGTAGTCAGTTTTCAAAGTTTCAGTACTTTGAACAAGTGGTTTCATATAACTGAAGTTCGAAGTACTGAAACTTCAACCAAAAACAGTAGACCCGGTGGAACACCAATTGTAATATAAAAAAATGGCACAGACACTGCCTGACCTCACACAAAGACATTTTTTTTATTTATTTAATTTTATTTGCAATTTGTTTACTGCAAAAGCCCAACTTGGTCAAGTAAGATCTATTTTTTCAGCAGAGACACGAGAATAGCAGCTTCAAAAACTTGAGTAGTACTGGAAAAAAAAAATAAAGGAAGGATTGTAAAGGCTTTATGAGAAAAACTTCAGCCCGTGAGATGGACTTTCTATTAATAATATTTAAACAGAAAGAGCAAATAGAGTAAACATTCTTAATGTCAAACTGAGAATGCAGCCAAGGCCTGTACTGATTAAACTGCAAATATATCAGCCAAAGGAAGAAGTTTCTTCTATTTTGTAGGGGAAGGGAACAATCTTAAAGGATGGATACAAAAGAGTTTACATGGGTCTTGACTTGTTATTAAGAACACTAACAGAAATGTTTTCTTCCTTCTATGACTACAGAGAAAGGAGACTTCAGTTTAAGTTATTGTGCCCTGCTTTACTTTGAGTCTATCCATTTGTATTAACATCCTACACAGACCCTCAACAGGCACAGGGGGTGGCTAGCAAAAGGAAAACAACAGCTGGAGGCAGTAACAAGTAGTTAGGGTACAATCAAATGTTCAACAGGTGCAGAAAACCAGCAGGGGATACTTTGAGGGATAGATTTTGTGCAAAGCCCTTTTCAGTTTTCTAGGATAAAATGATGGATAAAACAAAGGCGATGAAACAGTTTTCAAAAAAGTGGAAGACTCCAAAAAACCATGCAATGGGAAGAACGAATGAGGACACTGTTTAAAGAAGGATTAATGTTTATATGACAAAGGATGTGGTAGTCTTAAAAATGTGAACTGCATTCAGAATGATACCTTAAACCCACTGAAATAAGTAAGTAATAGACAGAAAATAACTATTTGATTAATTTAAATTTAATAATATAAGCATTCATTTTCAAAATTTCATTTATAAATGAAAGTTTATGTTTAACTAAATGGGGGCTATACTCCATGCTGTCTGATAAAGTTACTGTTTTCAAACTGCAGATTGTAATTTTTGCTTTTATAAAGGTATTACGACAGCACAGAAGGGAGAAGAAGAGAAGTAAATCATTGATGAATGAAATGAAAATTAATATATTATTTATTTAATGCCTGGGAAAGTCCACTAGGTCAGAAAACCATTTTTAGTGGAAGCCTGGGGAGAAAAGTTCCATTTGCACTAAAATAACAGATAGGTACAATTTACATTATTTAACAGTATGATTTTTATACAATTTCACAAGTAGTAATAAGCAAAAATAAGTAAAAATATACAGTCAGGTTAAATGTAGGCAATGGCTAATCACTTAGTGGCATTCTGTTAGACTTTATACTCTGATAGGACAGAGGTTAAAGACAAAGTTGTTTATATTAATATAAAATCATTTTGGAGTAATGAAAATTAGCTGGTTAAGGTTGTTAGTTAAGAATATTAGCTGGTTAAGGTTGTTAGTGAAGAATAAAGTCCAGTTGTACAACAAAGGTCTAGGATTAATTCTAAGGTGGAATTAGATTTGGACCACATAGGCAAGTTGATTTTTAAGAAAGTGGTGTCTTAAAGTATATTTGAAGGTTTTTAATGAATCATGTAAAGTAATAGCTGGGGGTAGATTATTCCATACTTTTGCTATGGAGTGGGAATATAAACTTTGACCTGTTTTACTGTTGGGTTTGGACACATGTAAAAGTTGCTTGAAGACTGAAGTTTCCTAGTATTCTTCCCTTATAAGGCCCATTACTGAGTACAACGCACCATTCAGCATGTACCTTGCAAAGCGCATGCAGCAACTGGAGATACCACAGAGGTTCCTCACCAGGAGAATCCAGGGCATCAAAAATCTACCATATACACAGATAGGCTAAAAGCCCTATCCCTCTACTCTGTTTCATAAAGACTCCTTAGAGGTGACCTCTGCTTGGCATACAAGGCGATCTCGGACCCCACCTTGATGAGATGCTGCATATCCGCAAATCAAGCTCTACTTGAGTAACCCGCACACACAGTCTCAACCTGGTCTGTGACAGCAATAGGGCTTGCTGGCAGGACAGATTTGTGTCCCAGAGACTCCCCCATTTATGGAACAGACTCCCTCTCCACATCAAGCAGAGTACCTCTTTACCTCTTTCTAAGCGCAATCTGGATAACTGAATGGGAAATAGAAAATATATCCCTTGGATTCCACCCGTGTCCCTACTGGACAGGGGCATTGGGTGCTGATTTGTCTATGCATGGGCTAATCTCTTGGCTAGGCTTATAAGGGTATCAAGGCCAATAGCCTAGTAACTTTCTATGATCCTATGATGTGGGACCGGATGATATGTAAGTGTGGGGCAGTTATCTGGGGTATATGTTAGTTTGTGAGCCATAGTGATCTCAGTGTACTGACATCCGCAGTGGTGCAGCGGTAGTGTTGTTACGTCACAGCAAGAGTTTCTCCTGTTCGATTCTTGGCTGGAGTGCGGGGAGTGCCTTCTGTGTGGAGTCTGCATGTCCTACCCCCGGGGTTGGGTGGGCATTCAAAACACATGTGTAAATGGGCGTGCCTTCGTTGAAGGTTGAACGTCGAACTGGCACCTCGGCATTCGTCAAAATCTACTGCCATTAATTAGCGGACCGGAGTTCTGCTGTGGTGACCCCTAACTGGGAAAAGTCGAAAGACAACAACAACAGTGATCTGAGTGTACTGCAGGTAATTGGGGAAATTGAGCCACTTTAATATGTCAATGGTTTGACAATGGTGTGTGGGGTGAGGTAGGCCACAGGCAAATTTAGCAATTTTGTAATAGCATGCTTGAAATTTGTTGCTCAAGGATGTGTGCAGGTTTGTGAAAATGGGGGAGCCAAAAAGGAGTATGAGAGTGCTAGCCAATGTTGTTGCAGTGGGTGTATCTCGGTACAATTTATGTATGTAGAGCTTACCTAATTTTAAATGTGTTTTTTATTATATTGAGTATATGTTGTTCAAGACATAGTTTGCAATCTATAGCAATGCCTAGTAAGTTTGCAAAATGCACCACTTCTATTTCAGTTTTGTTTTGGGAGAAAATTATGAAATCTTGTGGGGGAGGTTTGGGTGAATATATCAGCAGCTTTGACTTTTTGCAGTTGTGCTTCATGTAACCATGTTTCGATTACTGAAAAAGCATTTTGTGTTACTTTTAGGAGGTGTTGGAAATTACTTAAAGAGGATATGATGGCAGAATCATCAGCATATTAGATAACTGAGCTCTGAAGGGAGACTGTGTGGAGATTAATTATGAATACATTAAAATGTAAGGGACTGAGAATGGAGCCTTGCAAACTCCTATTTTACTTACCAGGAAGTCAGACTGATTATTTTGCCATTTTTATGGATTGTTGTATATTGTCCAGATAATTAGTAAACCAGGTTAGGGTTTGTTTGGAGCATCCTGGTGTTGCCAGTTGTTGTTAATTTAGTATGTGACACTGTGTCAAAAGCTTTGGATAGGTGTAGTAGAACTGCAGTTGTTAAAAGACCTGCATCCAAAACCGTATTCACAGTGTCAGTAATGGAGAGTAAGGCTATGGTTGCACTATGTACAGGTGGAAAACCATGTAGAATAGGGGTGAGAAGATTGTTGTGAGGTGTTTTAGAAGTTGGGTGTGAATACACTTTTCTAGAATTTTGGATAAAGGTGAGAGAATGGAGACTGTTCTATAGTTAGTTAATTCATTAGTAATGCCTCCTTTATGTAATGTACTAATTATGGATTTTTTCCAGATTTTTGGGACTGTGGCTTCAGAGATAAATTGGTTAATTCGAATGCTAATAGGGTATGCTATAGCTCCTGCACTCAGTTTCAAATATTTAGAGGGGAGGTTATCTGCGGAGTGGGAGCATGGTCATAATTTAGATAGAACTTAAAAAATGTAAGAGGTTGGCACTGGTTGTAATGAGAATTGTAGCATTTATGGTTGATTTGTAGTGTTATCTTTATTAAGTGAGAGATCCTGCCTAAGTTTGTCTTGATAGCAATTTGAGTTCATTTCCTTGTTATTAGAACAGCTATTTGTTTCTAGTTGTGGCTCTTTTACAAGTTTTAGGATGCTATCGATAAGTGTGTATTGAAAACTTGAGCTATTTGTTTTGGGGTTTTGTCAGGGAAAGGTGATGGGGTTTGTATGGTTCCTGGGTTAAGAGACTGTGGCTTCAGAGGTAGATTGGTTAATTAGAATGCTAATAGGGTATGCTATAGCTTCTGCACTCAGTTTCAAATATTTAGAGGGGAGGTTATCTGCGGAGAGGGAGCATGGTCATAATTTAGATAGAACTTAAAATATTTAAGAGGTTGGCACTGGTTGTAATGAGAACTGTAGCATTTTTGGTTGATTGGTAGTGTTATCTTTATTAAGTGAGAGATCCTGCCTAAGTTTGTCATGATAGCAATTTGACTTAGTATCCTTGTTATTAGAACAGCTATTTGTTGCTGGTTGTGGCTCTTTTACAAGTTTTAGGATGCTATCAATAAGTGAGAATTGAAAACTTGAGCTATTTGTTTTGGGGTTTTGTCAGGGAAAGGTGATGGGGTTTGTATGGTTCCTGGGTTAAGGATAGAAGATACAGATTTTCAACATTTTTGGGGGTTGTTTTTTGGGTTGGATAGTTGTTAGGTAAAGTATGATTTTGTCACTTTTTTTTTTTTTTTTTTTTGCTGTATTATGAAGTTGTGTAAAAGTAATTTCATTTTCTAGATTTTTGTTTTTATGCCATTCCTTCCAGGCCTGTTCCCTAGAAATAAGAATTTGTTTGATAGATTTGAGTCTTTAGAGTATCCAGAAATGCCACATTAAAGTAGTTTACAGCTTCTTCTAGTGGTATTTTATGTGGGTTCAAGTTTTGGGCCTTAAGAGAATTTATTAGTGTTTTGGAGAAATTGGTTAAGTTTTTTGATGTTCTAGAAGTGTTGGGTTTGGGAATTTGTGTATGGCTTCTATAAGTATATGCAGGTAAGTGGCCACTCAGAATGTTTGGGAGGGCACTAGTACTGGAGTATTTATGAGCATCTGATACAAATATCCAGTCCAATGTGGGTTCTGGTTGATTGTTTTGTACTCTAGTACTAGAGTTTGTAACAAATTGGGTGTATTTATATAGACTGATATTGTTATCAGTGATGTTTTAAGTTAGGTTTTGCCAATTAATATTAGTATCACCAATTATGATAGTTTCTTAATTTATATTATGTGTGGTCCAGGATAGGAAGTCTTTGAGCAAGGGTATATTGTGGATGGGGGGGGGGGGGTTATAGATTACTGCTATAAATAGCTGTTTAGGTTTGTTTATTTACAATGATGCTAAAAGGAATTCAATGTTTCCAAATGCTGGGACAGGTTTAGGATAGGAAGTAATGGTTAAGGAATTGCTGAAGATCAAGGCTATACCACTGCCTTTCTTATTTGTTCTCTCATGATGAAGGATATTATAACCAGGTGGGATAATTTCAGTATCTGATATTTGTGGCTTTAGCCATGTTTCAGTAACAACTATAATATCTGGTGAGTACTGAGTGAGTCAGGCTTGAAATTGAATTACCTTACTACAGGTACTACATATGTTGATAGTTGTAATAAACATGTTGTGAGTGTTGGTAAATGAGCTAGAGAATGGGAGGGGTTATTATTTACAGTTTTTGAAATGGAAGGGCCAGGATTTGGATGAATGTCATAGCTTTGAGACAATATCAGTAGAAGATTTCAGCTGCAGTAGGGAGTGTTATGTTGAAGTTAATATTGTTTGTAATAATTTTAAATCTAGCAGTGTATATACTGCTACAATTATATAGGGAAGATGAGATATTTGAGAAGCTAGTACACTTGGGTTCTAGTGATGTATTCTGAGTGGGAGTTGTGGTTAGTATGAGGTATATATTTTGAAACGTGGTGGTATGGGATAATATGATGAGAGGTAGTGTATGTGAACATAAGTAGTAGTGATAAAATGGTGTTGATCATTTTGTAGGACAAGGGGTATTAGGTATATGAATGAGTGATATTTATATTAATGAGGTATGTAAAGATAAGGTGAATTGTGGAATACTATTGGCTGGAGTAAGTTAATGAATGGGTGTGGTTACTGTGTGGCTAATTGGTTGATGATTTGGAGAGGTATGTGTAGGTATAGTGTGGCTGATTGGTTGATGAGTCAAACAATAGTAAGGAAAGTGAGGGTGGGTGGAAATGGGGGTAGGGTAGGGAAGTGGAGTGAGCATGAGTGAGGTGAGGGGGAATGAAGCAAGCAGGAGAAAGGTTATCACAAAAAAAAATCAGAAAGGTAAGTGAGTAAGTCATAGAGATCATGTTTGTTCAGGAAGTTATCTTTTGGGCAGAAAAAAAAATCTGCAAACAGAAAATGAGAACATCAGTTTACAGCGCTAAATAAATAAAAAGGAAGGAGGCAAAAGCAATTCGGCTGAGGGTTAGGCAGAGAGCGCATTCCACAGACCAGATTAAGAGGGGAAAATCACAGGCTTTATTTGGAGGGAACAGACATGCAAGGGGTAATAACCAGCTTACTAGGAAATAAACAGAAAGGCACAAGAATTAGGGTGAGCTGCATAGCAAAAGGAATGAAAGTTGAACAGTATGTTAGGACACGCTAGAATGGGATGGAATAGGAGTAAAAGGAGGGGGAGAAAGATTGGGTAGAGCAAAATATGGTACTCTAACATGGCTTACTAGGGACAGGCCAAGGACAAGGGACAAAGAAAAGAAATAACCGCTGGAGAGTCACAGAAGGGAAGGAAAGTTGTACTTCCCTGTGATGTGTGATAGTAGCCTTTCATGTCTAAAGGTAGGCAGACAGAGATAACACATCTATAAATTTATAGATAAAGACATACATCTCAAAGTTAAGACACCACTTGTGCCAACAACAGGATGCACTGGAAATGAGGCACCTAAAGTTGAAATGTCTGGCTTGGGTCTGGCAAGGTTGCAGGCAGGGTGCACCTACGACCTATAACTCAGCAGACTTTGCATTTTTGATGGATGTTGTCCACTTGCTTTATTGCTTGCTATTTTGTTTTCTGTTTTTTTTTTATTTGTAATACATTTGCTATTAGTGGTTAGGTAACAACAATGAAGTTAGCTTGCACATCACAGGGGTCTGTATGTGGGATTCCTATGTGATAGATAAAAATATTATGTGATAGAAACAGGTTCCTATTGGAACATCGAATTTTCAATTGTTCAAATCACTAAAGGTCGACCTTTAATGATCAAACAATTGAAAATTTGAATTCTTTAAAATCAACACTAAAAAAAAAAGAAAAAGTAAAGGGTGTAGGTAGGGGTCAAGCCACCCTGCACCACCACACCCCCGCTACTTAAATATACCAACTCCGAGATCACACTACAGTGTAGAAAAGATAAATCTTCCCTTTCCGCACCATAGTGCTTTAAAGTGCAATCTCGGAGTTGGTATATTTAAGTAGTGGAGGGTGTGGCGTGCAGGAGGGCTTGCCCCCCTGCTTTAACCCGTCAGGGTACATTTTCTCTGTTTTGTTTTTTTTTTTTTTTAATTTCAAAGTTATGGAACTTCGATCATATGGTGTCGACCATATGGTATTCGGAGTTCCGTAACTTCGATTTTGTAATAGGTAACCGATGGAAGCCAGTAAACAATATTGTATAAACCTAGTTCTGATAATGCATGTCTCAGGATTAGGAATGCATGCAAAACTACTGAGATAAGAACGTTGAATGTAAGATTCAGCTGAAGCGACCACAGAGGTTCCTCACTAAAAGAATATAAGCCATAATTAATATGTCCTATGTGGACTGCCTCAAAGCCCTGTCCCTGTACTTGGTCTCATCCTACAAGGCATTCTCTGATCCAGCCCTGATGGATCTGCTGCACATTCACAAAATAAGCAGTACTAGAGTTACCCAATCTAAGGATCTAAAACTTGGCTGTGACATAAACAAAACATGTTGGAGGGACAGGTATGTATTTATCTCAGATATACCCCTTCTGTAGAACAGATTCCCCATTCCTGTGAATAAAGCTGTTCCCTAAGCCTATTCAAACACAACTTGGACCAATGGATGGGAAATTGCAAATTCACCACTGGCTTGTTGCTTATGGTCCTTATGGACAGGGTCAGTTTGTAGATGCCCTAAGGCACAGGCATTAACCTAAATATTCTAGTCTATGGTAATTGATAATTGGGAAAAATTGGGCATGAAAGGTTAGACTTAAAAAGGCTTTCTGGCTGTTAGCCTAGTAGCTTCCTATGATCCTGTAAGATTCACAAAAAAATGCACTGGAAACAAGAACTGAGGGAAATCTCTTGAATGGAGGTGGCTGTTTAGAATAAATGAAATGTACAACATGCACACTATCAGATATTTTATAACCACTGAGATCTGTAACTAGCACTGATAAAATTACTATTGCATTTCATTTTATCATATCTCTACAGTTTGGCAGGTCTCTGGTTTTCTTGGAAAGTAATTTACACTTCTTGATAAGCTCAGCTAATCTGCACAAGGGTGAAGTTACTGTATCTGGATGGTAAAGCCTGACCTTTTAAAAAAGGCTGCAGCATCTGAATATTTACTGTCTATCTGATAACACAAGGATAGAGGGACAATAAATTGCTGCAGGTAAGAAATAAACAGGTCGGGGATTTATAATAGCTGTTATATGGGTCTACTTTACTTTAGCGAATGATCAGATAGGTTCATAGGTTCATAGGTTCATAGGTTTATACTAGGCTATCTGCCCTAAGGCATTTATAAGCCTAGCCCAAATTTTTGTGGCTTACGCCACCCCTTATATGAAAAAATACTGTGCCCATTAGTTTGTTTTGCCTCTGTCCAGCAGTGACACAGAGATGATTCCCGGGGTAAACCTACGATCTCCCATCCACAGGTCTAGATTTCTCTTGAACAGAGTCAGCGAGGTGCTCTGCCTCACATGGACCGGGATTTTATTCCACAGCATAGGGAGTCTCTGAGTGATAAATCTATCCCTCCAGCACGTCCTATTTATATCCGTGCTAAGGTTTAAGTCGCTTGCTCTAGTGGTTTTGGTGGATTTGGATTTTTGAGGTGGAGCATGTCCATTAATTCCGGGTTGGACATGGCCTTGTATGTCAGGCACATGTCACCTCTGAGCAGACGGTATGCGACTGAATAGAGCTGGAGTTTATTCAATCTGGCAGCATATGACAGATTTTGGAGTCCCTTTATCCTTTTGGTGAGGAACTTTTGGGGTCTCTCCAATTGCTGCAGATGTCTGGTGAGATACATCCCGAATGGGGCATTGTACTCGATCATTGGTCTGATAAGTGAAGAGTACAGGGGAACAATGACCTCACTAGATCTGGATGTGAATCCCTTCATGATCAGGTGGGCAATGTAGAAGGTCTTTCTAACCACTTTAGCAATGTGAGTGTCAAAGAAAGGCCACTGTCAACCTGGGTCCCCAGGTCCCTGATAACCTCTTCTGTGCTTAGTGGATTGCCACCTATATGGTAGCTTGGGGTTACCTTGTTTTTCC
Source organism: Protopterus annectens (assembly GCF_019279795.1). Taxonomy (NCBI): domain Eukaryota; kingdom Metazoa; phylum Chordata; order Ceratodontiformes; family Protopteridae; genus Protopterus; species Protopterus annectens. Next base: position 803,754,821 of record NC_056726.1, read on the forward strand.
CAAAGGGTATGACTATACATTTTTTGGCGTTTAACTTCAGGCCATGACTCTGGCACCAGCTATCTGTTTCCGTGAGTCCCTTCTGAAGGATATCCGTGTCCGATGCACTTTCCACTATGGCGCCCAGTTTGCAGTCGTCTGCAAACTTTGTCAGCCAAAGTCCTCCCATGCTGGCCTGTACTTCTGAGAAGTAGATGCCAAACAATAGGGGGCCAAGGACCGAGCCCTGTGGGACACCACTTGTAACTGGCTTGGAGTCTGACACAGCACCAGCAACTCTAACCCTGTGGGTTCTGTCCTTAAGCCAGTTTGCAACCCATCTTGTGACATATGGGTTTACATTTAAGCTGGTAAGTTTTTCTACAATACCCGAGTGGGGTATTGTGTGAAGCCTTTGCAAGGTCAAGGTAGGCTGTATGGACTGCCTTTCCCTCATCAATGGCCTTGGTGACTGTTTCGAAGAAGACGACCAAGTTCAAAAGGCATGATCTTCCCTTGACAAAGCCAAATTGGGTCGGGTCCAATGTCTGCAAGTCCCCTATATCTTTGTTTATGAGCTCCATTATGATCCTCTCCATAGCTTTGCAGACTAGACTTGTTAAGCTTATGGCGGTAATTACCAGGGTCCGTGAGGCCGCCTTTGTGGAGTGGGACCACAGTTGCCGTCGCCACTCCTTGGGCACGTATCCTGTGGTAAGGCTGAGATTAAACAGCTGCCTTATGTGCGGGTTAATTCCTCATTTAGCTCGTGTAGCACACAGCCGGGGACACCATCCGGTCCCATTGATGCTGTGTTTTAGCTTTAGAGAGAGCAGCTTTCACCTGCGCATTTGAGATGTCCGGGAGGCTACACTCGGCTGGGATAGTTATCTCTCCTTTAGGGGAGAGGGGTGAAGTTTGCACTGAACCTGTCTGCCAGTATGTTGGCAATGTCTGTGGGTTCAGTGATTTTTGTATCATTTTGGACTAATTCTGAGCATATCTGGGAGTTTCCACCCAGGTTCCTAACATAGCTGAAAAAGGCCTTATGATTGTCCTTTGAATCCATGGCAATTTAATCTCAAAATTGGCCTTAGTTGATTTTATGAGTGCTCGTATTTTTTTACTAATAATGATCAGGGTGACTTCCCTTTTATGGATTTTGTTCTATCATGTAATAGCTTTCTCCTCTTATTGTAAAGTTTGTTAATGGCTGGGGTCCACCAGACTGGACGTTTGCCCTTTGTGGAAAGAGTCTTGGTTTTATTTGGGATTGCCTGATCCATGCAGTCCTGGAGGTGTTCATAGAAGGCATTTGTAAGGGCTTCCGCAGCTTGGGTTGTGGTTTCCTCTGGCTCAGGGGCCTTGAAGGATACTACACCAGTCTTGAGTAGTGTGAAGTTTGCTTTAGAGAAGTTCTTCACTATGGTCTTTTTTGTTTGGGGTGGAGGCGGGATGTGGATTTCCAGTGAGATTAGTTTATGATCAGATCTCACCAATGAGGGATATACTTCGGTGTGGAGCATTTTGTCCCCATGTTTGTGACAATGAGATCTAGTATATTTTCTCCTCTCGTGGGAACAGTGACTAGCTGTTCCATGGCATTTGAATTTATGAACTCCAGGAACCGTTGGGCTAGAAAGTTAGGGCTTGAGTAATGTTCCCAGTCTATATTCGGGTAGTTGAAGTCACCCAATATGATGGTGTTTGGAGATACATTTATACCCTCCAGTGTCTTCAGGAAGGCTGTGTGGGGTTCCTGAGTTTGAGAGGGTGACCTGTAGCATGCTACAATTTGTAGAGCAGTTTTGCCTATGGTTAGTTGCACCTGGATGGTTTCGAAGCTTAGGTGTTGCCACCAACCTGGAGGTGTGGGTATCCTTTATGAAAATGGATACACCCCCTCCTTTTGTGGTGTGGTTCGGGTTTTGGGGCCGGAACGCATGATATGAGGTAAAACCTAATAGTGCCGGGGTGCTCTCAGGAGCCTTGAACCAGGTTTCAGTTACAGCACAGACATCGATGTTCTCCATACTGAGAAGGGCCTCGAGTGCATGCATTTTGAGATTTAGACTTCTGGCATTGAGCAGCATTACCCTTAGTTTCTTCCCATTTTTGTTTTCTAGGGTGGTAGGTTTAGAATTTGAGCCTTGCCTAAAAAGGCACTATGGGGGTGGCAAGAGCCTTAGCCAATATCCGGAATCCCAGGGGTGACAGGTGCAAGCCATCCCTTGCGAAGCAGCGTGGCTTGTCAGGCATGTCATCCCAGGCAGACAGACACTGGATCCCCTTTGAATGACACCAGACATTAAGCCAATTGTTAAAGCTGATCATCTTGTCTCTATATTGTGGCATCATTCTTGGTGAAGGAAGGATACTGCTCAGGGTTAGGGTCATACCTGCCTGGGCTACATAATCAGAGAGCTCCTCTATGTCTCTCTTCATGTAGTCCAGGGAGGTGCGTCTCAGGTCGTTCACACCAGCATGGACAATGACTGTGTCATATTTGTACTTGCCATGGAGTGACCAGTGCTTGTGTTATGTGGTGGATTCTAGCGCCCGATAGGCAGCTTACTGTGACCCTCTCCTTGTTCAGCCTGGTGAGTGGGACGTCAGTGTGTCTGACTATGGAGTCACCTATGACAAGTATGTTTGGTGTTGTATTTGGCCTTAAGGGCTGTGACTGCTTTGCACACTGCTTTTGTGGTTTATGTGTTGCTTGTGGGGTGTCTTGAGGTAGCAGTTGTTTGGGTGTCTGCTTTGGAGGCCTCTGCTGTTTAGGTAAATTTTACTCAGAGCCTCCGAGTATGTCTTTGTGTGTTTATGTGTTTGATTCAGTGGAGTGGTAGCATTATGTGAGGCTGGTTTTGTGGTGTGTGTAGTTGCCTTCTCCTCCTGTCTGGTCTTGTCAGTCCTGAGTTGAGAGAGCTCAGCCTCCAGTTTGGCTAAATAGCTGCATCTCTCGCAAGTATTTGTGTTATGTGGGAGGAGGAGAGGGTTGTCTGTGTACATGAGGCAGTTATAACATTGCCTCAAGATTCCCAGATTCACCAGCTGGACCGAGAGGAGATTGACAACTGACCTTTGGACATGCTAGAATAATATTGGGAAATCCTTAATTGAAAACAAGGGCCAGTGGGGAGTGAGGGTGTAGTGCTTTTAATTTTTAGTGCTGACTTATATAATTGCTTTAGTGAGCAAGTGCCAGGTAACTTGAGTGCAATGTGTTACAAGTAACTAAATGCAAAAACGACAAACAGTAACTTTCTTAGTGAAACAAGGAAATAAGTACAGTAAGCAATGCAGATATCACTAGTGATCCACATAAGTGCTGAGAAGTTGCGTATTAGGTGGAATTAGCTTCCAGGGAAATAACAAGCAAACAAACAACAAGCATATAAACAAAGCTAGATTCAGCAGGCCTGGATCTAGTCTATGCTAGAGCAAACAAGGTGAACCAATTTCAGTACGATACAGTTCAAATATTCAGGCACTATAAACCTTTAACCAGAAATTCCCAGCTCAGAAGGGCAGAGTCCAGCCTCTTCTCCCACAAGAGTGCAGACCACGAACCTTCTTAATGTAAAATAACTGGCCTGAAGCCCAAGTGCCTAAACCAGAACTAATACACTTGGACACTGGGCTCTCAATCAGCAGTTCCCAACTTAGAAGGATGAAAGCTACCTGTCCTGCCACCACAGTGCTTGCGACAAACCTTCCTAATGTAAAACAACTGGTCTGAAGCCCAAGTGCTTAATCCAAAAGACTTGAATGATAGCTACACTTTAATCAAGTTACAACCAAGCAGTAATAAATACCATTGAATATTTTAGAGAATGTCTGGATTAGTGCTCAAGTTACACAAACAAAGCTAGATCCAGCAGGCCCGAATCCAGTCTATGCCACAGCAAACAAGGCGCACCAACTTCAGTAAGAGACAGTTCAGATATGCATGCACTATAAGCCTTTAACCAGAAATTCCCAGCTCAGAAGGGCAGAGTCCAGCCTCTCCTCCCACAAGAGTGCAGACCACGAACCCTCTTAATGTAAAATAACTGGCTTGAAAGCCCAAGTGCTTAAACCAGAATTAATACACTTTTAGAATAACAGACACTGAGCCCTCAATCAGCAGTTCTCAACCTAGAAGGATGTAAGCTACCTGTTCTGCCACAACAGTGCAGACCACAAACCCTCCCAGTGCAAAACAACTAACTGGTCCGAAGCCCAAGTGTTTAAACCAAAAGGCTTAGAATGAGTTACACCAAGCAGTAATAAATACAATTGAGTATTTTAAGATGATGCAAAAGTAAAAAGAAGTAGGTAAAAACACAAGTACAGTAAAAGCAGATGAATTTTTTTCTGAACAAGTGCTGAGATCAAAGAAACAGATTTGAGTGCTGAAACTAGAAAACTGGCTAGTTATAAGAAAAAACAAGCTAGAAGGCTTCCCTCAAACACAGAAGGGCTTGGGGGCTCAGAAGCCTACAAATAGTCTGTACCACTTAACAAGAAAGGCAGGAAATAAGCTTAATTTTTTTTTTTTTTTTTTATTTCCCAGATGCTCTCTTTGTACACAGTAGGAGTTCCTGAAATCAGAATATGATCTCACTGCACTCAGTTGAGTGAGCAAATGAGATGGGCCCAGAAGCAGGCTGAGGGGCGGGCAGTTTCAATGCCACTAAGATTAACACCAAAACAAAAACAGGGCAGGTGGGTGGGAATAAATGAAGAGCAGAATAACTTCTGTTAAAAATTCCTTCAACACTCCTTCATACACAGTTTAAATCAATTAAATACTGTATTTTTTAAAAAAAAGTGCAGATAAAATGTACTTAAATTCTCTTATACGTCCAGTTGAATATAACCAAGTTGTTAGCTGGCCAAGCTGAAGTTTTAAAGCAGGAATTATTTCACATGCACCAGTTTAAATATGCAAGGACAGGAAATCAAAGAATGTGGCTACCCCCACACCTGTAATTACTAGCAAATAACAAAATTCAGCCAAACACTAGCTTCAGTTCAAGTTACTGAAGAGCAGAATAACTTCTGTTAAAAATTCCTTCAACACTCCTTCATACACAGTTTAAATCAATTAAATACTGTATTTTTTAAAAAAAGTGCAGATAAAATGTACTTAAATTCTCTTATACGTCCAGTTGAATATAACCAAGTTGTTAGCTGGCCAAGCTGAAGTTTTAAAGCAGGAATTATTTCACATGCACCAGTTTAAATATGCAAGGACAGGAAATCAAAGAATGTGGCTACCCCACACCTGTAATTACTAGCAAATAACAAAATTCAGCCAAACACTAGCTTCAGTTCAAGTTACTGAAGAGCAGAATAACTTCTGTTAAAAATTCCTTCAACACTCCTTCATACACAGTTTAAATCAATTAAATACTGTATTTTTAAAAAAAAGTGCAGATAAAATGTACTTAAATTCTCTTATACGTCCAGTTGAATATAACCAAGTTGTTAGCTGGCCAAGCTGAAGTTTTAAAGCAGGAATTATTTCACATGCACCAGTTTAAATATGCAAGGACAGGAAATCAAAGAATGTGGCTACCCCCACACCTGTAATTACTAGCAAATAACAAAATTCAGCCAAACACTGGCTTCAGTTCAAGTTACTGAAGAGCAGAATAACTTCTGTTAAAAATTCCTTCAACACTCCTTCATACACAGTTTAAATGGTCGAATGCTGTTAGTTCAAACACTAAATGTCGAACCGGCAAAATAGCAAATGGCCAAAAACAGCAAACTTTTTCTCAGGGAAAGAAATCGCTGGGCCGGCCAACAGGGTTGTGCTGTTTCCTCCACTGTAGTGCGATCTTGGAGTTGTTGTATTTAAGTGGGGGGGTGAGGCCCCCCCACTTCATTTAGTGGGTTTTTTTTTTTTTTTTTTGGGAACAGCGATTTGTTTTTCCCTGGGAAAAAAAATCACTGTTCTGGTTGTTCGCTGTTATGCATTTTTGAGATTTAGGGGTTGATATAACAATGTTCGATCATCTGATCATTTTTTGTTATAATATAGACCCTGTTATTCTCCCCAGCAGAGTTTTAATGACTGAAACATTGGAATAAGCTTTACATGGATGGATGTCTGTGCAGAGCATCAGATATAGGGCTTTACAAAAATATGTATGCATTAATATGTTGTTTATTCCTTCATGAGTGAAGAAATTGCCTATTTTAAAAAGAGATCAGGTTCAGTTGAGACAGTATTATAGAAAATACATAAATGGGTAAAAAAAAGTGATAACAACAGACTATGAAGGATCGATGTTTACCTGACAGACAAAGAATATTCCTGGGATTCATTAACAAGCATGTACACTTCACGGTAAGCATACACCATGTAAGCATGTTAGCACAATGAGCAGCAGTGCTCAGTGAATATGCAATTTTCTACGGAAGTGTACACATTTAGCAGCAGATATTCATGGCCAGCACAAGTACTAGGGACCACAAAAAGGTGTGCTGAAGCTTGAGCACACAGTGTAAACAAAAAGTGCTACCTGCAGGTAAACCTAATGAGAAAGCATGTGCAGACAGCATAATACAAGGTAAAGATAACTTTCATGAAAGAATTACCATGTAAGGGAAGTTAAACAGGGAAATTGCGCTCAGATATGGGGATTAGTGCACAAAGAAGAAGCAGAAGAAGCTAAACAGAGAAACTATATTTGTGTAAGATGTGATTATTGTACAAAGAACATATTGTTCAGAAATAATTTACTCATACTGATGTACTAAAAATAATTCTTTTCACTGTGTTGACCCATGTACATAAAACAAAAATGGAAATTCTGTCAAATGATGTGGCGCTCACCAAGCAAGAGAGTAACAAAGGGGAATAATGTGATACATATATATCAAATGCTGATTTCAGAAAACAGTTAACAAGGACAGCAGATACATTAGTGTATATTTGCATATACTGCAGTCGTTGCATAACAGAATGGTATCTGTTGTAAATGACAGCATGCTGTACTCTCAAGTTCATCATTCATAAATGCAATAAATGAACCCTGTAGCTGTTGTGTCATGCACTTCAGAAAGGGATGTTTTTGTTTGTCAGTAGTTGTAACCGTGGAAAAGTTATTGTACACTGAAACATCTGTATTGGCCAAGCATTTGTTGTATATTACTATAAATGATAAACATGAGCATAATTACATTCATAAAACCTAAATTTACGTTTGACAATATGCATGTTTTGTGACATGATTACTGATAGTTGTGTTCCTCACATGATTGCATTGAGAATGGCTAGCTAGACATGCATGGCAGGTAAATTAAACTACTGTGCCATTATAATATATACTGTGGCAGTGATTAAAGATAACAAATTACATCCATCCATCTTCAACCTCTTTTTGCCATTTTGCACATGGGATTGGGGTGTCATTTCAACAGTGACAATCATCTTGAGCCAAGGTTTACACCACTGGGTGGCTAGCCCTCCATGGTAGTTCATTTGTACCACTCACACACACCTACAGTCCAGTCCACCTACTGCATGTCTTTGGAATGTGGGAGCAAACCAGAGCACGCAGTTGAAACACACATGATCCCAGGGAGAACATGCTGACTCTGCACAGAAGACATCCAAGATGAGAATCAAACTGGTGAACCTCTTGCTGTGATGCAACAATACTAACTGCTACACCACCGCAGCTGCACCACAAATTACATCTACAATATTCATGTTACAACACTCATGCAGGTTAAAGAATACTGAGGTTGGCATGGACTTATGTGCATTTAGGAAACAATAGTGATGGTTGTTATGGCAGTGTACACACCTGTGACAATGTGGGAATATAGCAAAGAATCACAGATACCGGGGCAATCATTCGAATGGTAGCATTAAATGATGAAAATAAACATTTTGCAAGCAGCATGCATGTTGCCAATGGTAGAAGGTTAGTGAGTGTTAATGCATGCTGTGTAGATATGTAGAAAAATACTGATGGACATGGCACATATACATATACATACTAACATTTGTCTAACTACAGCAGATGTGACTTACATACATGCACAGTGAGTCATGCTAATATGGCATATGTGAAGATGCACATAAATCAAGGTTCTAGTCAAGTGTAGTCCATCCCTTGACAAATGGGTTGTGCTTCTAAATGCAGTGATGTATATCAATATGCCTAGGATGTATTTCTTTGTATATTGGAAATGCGTATGTAGCCCACACAAGACACAGACAAAATAAAAGTCCATGCAAGTAGTATGCCACAAATACATTAGCTAATGGACAAATGCAGCAACTAGCAGGCTAAAATTATTTACAACCATGATGCATCTGTGTTAATGTAAGCAATGATATGAATGAAGTGTTCAGAAGGTGTTCTGCCATAAATCAAGGCATGATTGGACCATTCAGAAGGAGTTCTACTACAAGCCAAAACACTAACGTTTAGCAGGTACTTATGTATCTACATGCTCAGAAGACGTTCTGCCATACACTGTGTGTGTGTGTGTGTGTGTGTGTGTGTGTGTGTGTGTGTGTGTGTGTGTGTGTGTGTGTGTGTGTGTGTGTGTGATGCCCAGAATAGGGATGGCAAGTTAGTTAATTAGCTTACTCAGGCTCAAACCCTGTACCTTGGCAGAATATAAGAGTCTTAATCCTTCTACATTAACTACCAGACTGCTTGGACATCAAAGTTGATTAAAATGTTCTGAAATGGGTAATTTTATGTTTTACTGGTTCATACATTTTGTTTCACTGCTTAATGGAAAAAAAATCTTCAAAACTATAGAGGTAGTTACATTTTCAATGAATATGAGTGTCAGTGCATTTTCAAGGAATGTGAGCTTCAAGGAAACAGAAGTCGACTGTTGCTCATTCTATGTCTGTTTTCAATTTGCATCTGTTTCATTTAGCAGATGTCCATCAGTCGAAAGCAGTATTAGTAGCACAACAGGTTGAATAATCACCTTTTGAGTAGAAGGCTATGGGTTCTACTCCCACACTATCTAGATGGATTGTTGACACTGCAATGCACTTTAAGAAAAGGAGGTTGTACTTTCGATAATATGTTAAATTGAGGCCCCATCTGTCTGAGTTACATGACTTGCATTTATCTAAAAGAGTAGTGGGAAGTTCCCTAATGCCTTGGCCAAATTTCCCTAGTAGTATAAATACCACCAAGGGCATTCCCTGAAAAGACTCTACTAGCCTAGTGGGACTAATCTGATCAACAAAGGATATTTAAGTTAAAAGTTCTAAATTAAATCCATATATCTGCCTTTATTTCAAATGTAAAGAAGAAAACTGTATGCACTCTGACAGTCTTGAGCAGTGTTTATGGTTAGGGGGGGATGGATAAGTAATGGGACACCAGAATGGATGCCGGGGCAGGGCCTAGTCCATTCCTCTGCCTAGGGCCCCATTTAACCATGATCTGGCTCTGTGTACACTGGCCCATGACAAATGTTATCTTTCACTCATAGGTAAATAACAGCATTGCACAGAATTTGGCAAAGCTAACATTACACAGGATAATTCACTTATGTCCTGACCAAGAACAAGAAATGACAATAAGTTTCTCATGACAAGCAGTAATTAAAGGTTTCTTTGCTAAATATATCACAACCACTACAGCATTATACTGGGAATTACAAGAAAGACTACCATAACGTAAAATAACAATATAAACATACAAGAAAGGCTTATAACACAGGCCCACTCACATTTTCTGCTGATTTTGTAGCATGTTACACATTACAAAATGTTATATAAGCCCTCATGTCCTACAAAGCTGCAGAATGTGAACAAAAGAATTACAGTAATACATGAATGTGTACATGAAGACTTGCAATAAATAGCATTATTCTTTGGAAAACAAGTAATGACTGTGAGCAATCAGTGACATACTCAGCATTTGCATAATGCCAGACTCAGACACATGTGAGGCAGATCACACAGAAAGTGAGACAGAGCAATGTTTGTCTATCATTGACACTACAAAAAGAGGCATATCAGTTGTGTTATGAAAAACACCCTTGAAGGGATTACATCAGTCTCCTATTGTAATGGTTATGGATCCCCTAATTTGGAGTGTGGCATCTTAAAACGTGGCCCTGTGACTGTGCCATAAATACTTTGTTTGCCTATGCCACTCCTGTCTGACAGTTATGCAACAGAGAGATGTTACAAGATTCAAACCCCTGCCGATCATACTGCACACTCTTCAGGGCTGTGTACTGACTGCATGTGCCTCAGGATATAGTAGTGGAGCATGTCATAAATAACAGAAATCAAAGTGTGATGTAAGAAAGGACTTTTGCTTGGCCAAGCCAATCTTTTCTGTCCATGTTGTTTTGTACACTTAGTCCCAGATTCAAACCATGCACTATTTCTGTAGCTATGCTATACTAGTCAGTACTAACTGCATGTGCCATAGGAGCAGTCACAACACAAGGATCCCAGAACTTCTGCTTCACTGCTATAAAATCCTAAAATATGTTTAAAGTTGTTTGTCCAACATAAAATGGATAGAAATATCTCCATGCAATGGCTCTTTTGCCACATCATTACACTCACATAATGTTGTCCTTGTGTACGAATCACATGCAGCACAGTGGAAGTTCTAACACAACTGTGAGACTTCACTTTTGTGAAGTCATTGCATCTTATAACTGTTACAAACCAGTTGTTTGAGGTAAAAGGGATGGTCGAGCCCCCCCCCCCAGTAATTGTACACATTATAACTGTGCGCTGGATGTCATTCATAAATAGCAGTACACTGACACACAGTTATTATATTCACTCACTGCTTGCTTTGAACACTATGTGACCACAAAACCTGCACAATATTGTGAAGATTGAACTTGCCACAGGACAAGTGTTACTACAGTTATAAGATATATGTGTATTTGAAGGTATTGCATAAATTTATTGGCATATGTGTGTATGTAATTTGGTTAAAACGGTGGTCTGATCTGTCTTGTTGTCACACAGTCTTGCATGATGGTATGTATAATCAAACACATGTGATGTATAATGCAGTTGTCACTGTGATGATAGAATCCCAATCATGCACAATGTGTAGATAGTCATGGGTTCGAACAAAGGGCTTAATAAGATAACAACATGGAGAATATTGTCCCAATTCCTTACACTAGAAAAGAAGGCTTACTGCTAATATTACAAATGGCATCATTGTTATTAAACAAAACATGTGTAGGTGCAAATGGACAAAAATACATGTGAAAATAATCTCCATCTATACATGTACACTACAGATAGGAGGGTAACAACATTGTTACCTGTATATTCACAGGGATAGTCATATAACTGAGTGAAATGAGTAATGGCTGGACTAGAACTGGCTACCTAAGATTACAAGCAAGAACACATTATATTACAGTTCTGATTAAGTCTACAAATGACATATGACAAAAATGCTTAACTTTATTATTTTTCTGTAATAAGTTTATTTTAATATGTTCATGGCTTGCTTTGTTGCTGTCCTTGGATTTTTCTTGTTTGTGCATCTTGTTTTGGTTATTAGTTGTGGACCTGCATGATTGTTGTATTCTTTGAAAGAACATTACATGAATAGTAAGCACCACACAATACATTGTTTTGCTACTGGGGCAGCACAATTGAAGGGATGACATCACCATTGTTTAACAGGGCAATGTTTCTGCTAAACAGGAAAGGATGTGGTGGAAGAACATAACACTGTACATTTTCACATCATATTTGTCTTTGAAACCATTTTTTACACAACATGACAGGGAAACATACAGTCACAGTAGCCAGTCACTGCTGGTTTCAATCCACTGACATGTCTAGTTGCACAATCTACAGAATCCAGTATCAACGACCTGCACCACAAGAGAAGTCATATTACAAGTGTGAGATAATGCATTTTTGAAATAATTACTTAATCAGTGTGTTTCCAAAGCTGCCATTTGCTTGGGGATGCTAGAAATTTATAGGTTGCCCTCTAACAGTGAAAATATGTCTCCTAAGTGAAAGTGTACATAACAGGTGTGATTGAGGCAATTGTACATAATAGAATAAATGGTTACAGTATTTAAGTAATGCTATATTTGAGCCACCCACTTACCAATCTATCTGTCAGCATGCATCTAGAGAACACAGTATTAGTAGCATGCTCCATAGCACAAGTCTGACTTCTATAGGGGGAGAGTGCACTTTTCACAGGGTGACCTCATTAGTGTTTCACATGGAATATGTTTTTGTTAAAAGTGTGGGGAGCTCTCTCCCCATGTAAATGCTTCTTCTGAGTGGGACTGGACACAGGGCATCATTTGTTGAAGCTATACTTACCTGACACTAGAGACAAGCACACAAGTTTACTACTGTTGGATTTGAACTACCTACCTATCCACTTACATACTCTAGAAAACACAGTATTAATTGCAAGCTCTACAGCAGAAGTTTGACATCTACAGCTAGAGAGTGTACTTTTGACAGGATGACCTCATCAGTGTATCACATGGAAGATGTTTTTGTTAAAAGTGTGGTGTGAGCTCTCTGTCCATGTAAATGTTTCTCCTGAGTGGGACTGGGCATAGCACTTCATTTGTTGAAGCAGTACTTACTTGAGACAGGAAGCACACAGAAACATTCACCACTGAGGGATTCAAACGACCTACCTATCTATTTATACAATCAAGAGAACACACTATCAGTTACAAGTGTCACAGCAGAAGTCTGACTTTAAATGTGTGAAAATGCACATTTATAAGGATTAACACATAAGTGTTTTGCAGAGAAGCTAATATGCTTCACAGTTTTGGATGAAAAGGCCTGTGTTTTGAAATGCAGAACTAACAGCAATGTACTGATCCCAAGTAATGACATAATGCACAGATAATTTATCTTTCCTTTCATTCAGGTACATTGCGTAACTGAGAGTGACATGTACCTGCTTCTCAGTATGGCATTTTAAATGACAATCACAATAATCAAGAATTCACGTGGGATGATGGTATACAAACAGTAATCATTTATGGGATTTTCACTTGTATTGTTTCATGAGTGGACAATGTGCAATGTAAGTATAACCAGACATCACAAATATAACAGTGCACTGCTGAATACCATTAATCTGCTGAATACCATTAATAAAGTAGATGTCAAAAAGATTCAACACCAAGTGTAAGTGTTGGAGTGCAGAGATAACTTTACAGAATTAAATCTTTTGGGAACTTCACACTGAAATCCACATATGTTGAGTACAGCACTCCATTAACACATACAGAAGTTGTACAAACCAGTCACATCATTTTTTTTTTAAATTCTGTCCATGAAGCACAATGCTGACATGTTCATTTCGAGGCTGATGACAAAGTATGAGCACATAATGTAATCATATACTGAGGTGTTTAACTTAGAACTGGAATTAAAATTCAAAATCTAATCAAATTACATAAACCTGCCCGTCCACCAGACAAGCATCTAATGTCCTTCTCTCTAGCACACCACTGGAATTCCCTCCCACTGCTCATCCGCACCACCAGCAGCCTCTCTTCATTCAAAACCTTACTTCACACACCTAACTTCACTATGGGAATGCTCTTGCTCCCACCCCACATAATCTCCCTACACTATAGCTACTCTCTATAAGCTATAATTCACAATGCCCTCCCATTGTTTTGTACCCCTAATAAACTCTAGGAATTAGCATAACTCCCAGAATGGTACAATTCAGTAGCCTAGAAATTAACTGCATGAATTATCATAACTGTTAAAAAAATTAGACTGTTTTGTTATTAGCATAACTGTTAAAAATTTTAGACTGTTTCTGTTATTGCATTGTGCTAATATGTTAAACTTATAAAAACTTTGTAAATATTACTCTTATTGCATTGTACTAATATGTGCACTCTACTAATATGTGTTTTTCTGTTTGTTTAATTTTGCTTCATTTGTGCACATTATATTTCTCTAATAACTTACTCAAGTTAAGTCTGTAATTTGTAATTTTCTGGAGCTTTTCTGCCCAGGACTCCATTGTAAATGGGCTCCTTGTGGCCCAAGGGACTATCCTGGCAAACAAACTATAAATAAATAAATAAATAAGCAGTATTTTATGTTTTCATAGTTTCATAGTTTAGTACTAGGCTATCTGCCCTGGGGCATTTGTAAGCCTAGCCATAGTAATGTGGCTTTCACCACCCCATGAAATGGTACAAAAATGCACAGAATAGATTTAGAATACTGTGCCTCTGTCTAGTAGTGACACAGTGAAGGTCCCTTTATATAATAGAATTAGTTTACTGTGCCCCTGTCTAGTAGTGACACAGATATGACCCCTGGGGTAAACTTACGATCTCCCATCCACTCATCAAGATTTCTCTTGAAGAGAGTTAGTGAAGGGCTCTGCCTAACATGTACTGGGATTTTGTTCCAGAGCATGGGAAGCCTCTGGGTTATGAATCTATCCCTCCAGCATGTCCTATTCATACTTGTGCCGAGGTTTAAGTCTTTAGCTCTTGTGGTTCTGATGGATTTGGATTTTTTGAGGTGGAGCATGTCCATCAGTTCCTGATTGGACATGGCCTTGTACGTCAGGCACAGATCACCTCTGAGCAGGCGGTATGCTACTGAATAGAGCTGGAGTTTCTTTAGTCTGGCAGAATAAGACATATGTTGGAGACCCTTGATTCTCTTGGTGAGGTACTTTTGTGGTCTCTCCAGCTGTTGCAAATGCCGGGTGAGGTACATACCAAATGGGGCATTGTACTCAATCATGGGTCTGATGAGGGAGGAGTATAGGGGTACAATGACATCCTTGGATCTGGATGTGAATCCCTTCATGATAAGGTGTGCAAGGTAGAATGTCTTTCTAACCACTTTGGCAATGTGGGTGTCAAATGAGAGGTCGCTGTCGACTTGGGTCCCTAGGTGTCTGATTATTTATCCGTACTCAGTGGGTTGCTGTCTATTTGATAATTTGTGGGTACTTTGTTTTTCCCAAAGGGGATGACTATACATTTTTTGGCATTGAATTTAAGGCCATGACTCTGGCACCAGTTGTCCGTTTCTGTGAGGCCTTTTTGTAGGATGTATGTGTCCACTGGTGTATCGACTATGGCGCCTAGTTTGCAGTCATCTGCGAACTTTGTCAGCCACAACCCTCCCATGTTTGCTTTAACATCTGAGAAATAAATGCCGAACAAGAGGGGTCCCAGGACAGATCTCTGTGGGACACCACTTGTGACTGGCTTTGAGTCTGATATTGCTCCAGCGATTTTAACTTTATAGGTTCTGTCCTTTAGCCAGTTTGCAACCCATCTAGTGACATAAGGGTTTACATTTAAGCTGTTGAGCTTATCTATGATGCTTGAGTGGGGTATTGTGTCGAAGGCCTTAGCCAAGTCCAGGTAGGCTGTATGGACTGCTTTGCCCTCATCAATGGTTCTAGTGACTGTTTTGAAAAAGTCAACCAGGTTCAAAAGGCAGGATCTGCCCTTTACAAAGCCGAACTGGATGGGATCAAGTGTCTGTAGGTCCCCAGTGTCTCTGTTTATGAGTTCCATAATGATTCTTTCCATAGCTTTGCAGACCAGGCTGGTTAAGCTTATGGGGCAGTAGTTCCCAGGATCTGTAGAGGTACCCCCTTTGTAGAGTGGGACCACTGTTGCTGTACGCCAGTGTTCAGGTACATATCCTGTAGTAAGGCTAAGGTTGAATAGCAGTTTTATGTGCGGGTTTAGCTCCTCTTGGAGTTCACGTAGCACACAACCCGGGATACCGTCAGGTCCCATTGATGCTGTGTTTTTAGCTTTGCTGAGGGCGGCTCTCACCTGGACATCCGAGATGACAGGGAGATTACATTCAGCTGGGATAAGTATTTCTTCTTTTGGGGGTGAGGGAGGGGAGAAATTTGCACTGAACCTGTCAGCCAGAATGTTGGCAATATCTGTGGGTTTAGTGTATTTTTTGTTGTTGTGAACTAACTCTGAGCATATCTGAGGGTTTCCGCCCAGGTTTCTAACATAGCTGAAGAAGGCTTTGTGGTTATCTTTAGTGTCCTTAGTGATTTTTCTCTCAAAGTTGGCCTTGGATGTTTTTATGAGAGAACGTAGTTTTCTGCTAGTGTTGATCAGAGATGTCTTCCCTTTATGGGATTTTGCTCTGTCGTGCAGTAGCTTCCTTCTTTTGTTATACAATTTGTTAATGGCTGAGGTCCACCAGACAGGACGCTTGCCTTTGGTGGAGAGGGACTTGGAGTTATTTGGGATTGCATCATCCATGCATTCTTGGAGATGTCCATAGAAAGCATTTGTGAAGGATTCAACATTGTGTGATGTGGTATCCACTGGCCCAGTGGGCTTAAAGGATGCCATCTCAGTCTTAAGAAGAGTGAAGTCTGCTTTTGAGAAGTTTTTCACTGTGGTATTTTGTGCTGGGGGTGGAGGTGGGATATGTATATCCAGGGTGATTAGTTTGTGGTCAGATCTCACCAGTGAGGGGAATACCTCCGGTGTGGAGCATTTTGTCCCCATGTTTGTGATGATCAGGTCTAGTATATTATCTCCCCTAGTGGGAGAGGTGACTAGTTGTTCCAGTGCATTTGAATTTATGAATTCCAGGAACCTTTGGGCTAGGGTGTTAGGGCTAGAATAATGTACCCAATCTATGTTAGGGTAGTTGAAGTCTCCCAGTATGATGGTATTTTGTAATACATTCATATCCTCCAATGTCTTCAGGAAGGCTGAGTGGGGTTCCTGAGATTGGGAGGGTGGTCTGTAACATGCCACCAGTTGTATAGCAGTTTTGCCTATGGTTAGTTGCATCTGTATGGTCTCCGATGCTTCATGTGTTGCTACTAACCTGGAGGTGTGGGTGTCCTTGATGAATATGGACACTCCCCCTCCCTTTGTGGTTCAGCCCGGGTTTTGGGGCCGAAAAGCATGATACGAGGTATAGCCTGGTAGTGCTGGGGTGCTCTCAGGAGCCTTGAACCAGGTTTCAGTTACTGCACAGACGTCGATGTTCTCCATACTGAGGAGTGCATCGAGTGCCTGCATCTTGAGATTTAGACTTCTGGTGTTGTGCAGCATTACCCTTAGATTTTTGTACTGTGGCAATCTCTGCATGTTGTACTGTGGCAATCTCTGCACAAATATAGAGTATAGACATGCAAACCATAAAGAATCTGATGAAATCCGGAACAGATATGTGATATGCTGATGTTTCCTGTGTTATAATTTGGATCAAGAAGAAGTAGGACAGTGGAACCATGATGAGGATACACGGAGGATAGTGTTGGGTTAATAACATATGTAGCACTGCACACAGATACATGCAAACTATTAATATGCGAAAACATTACAAAATTGCTTCACATACTTCTGGATGTGAACCCTTGAACCCTTGATTATCTCAGGTCAACACATATGAGGTCACACTTTCTTAAAATCACAGATTTGAAGGGAGCATGACATCAGATTGAAGCAATGGAAAATGTAGGCATCAGGCTTCATCACTGTGTTGATAACTGTAACAACCCATAAGGTGTATATTAAATTCAGCAGCTTAATAAATATGTTACACTGACTGTCTCACAATACTACTACTAGTCTGTATTTTTATAGCACAGCAGGGCATAGCACATTTGCAAAACATAAACCATATCAGTATGGTCAAAATTAAAATCTTCAGCTTTTGCCATAAGATGTGAACAGTTAGCACTGTTGCACAATGCCAAGCTCTGAGAAAAACTGACAACAAAAAATGGGGAAGAGAGATTGGAAGACAGAGATAGAGACAGCGGAAGATTTTTGCTTATGGGCCATTTCTGCACATGCTTGTGTTGTGTTACTTTTAGGTTTATCATCAGAATTACTGTGTCATGATCTGTACAAGAAAGTGTTCACAATAGGAAGAAAGCAGGTTAATACAGTAGCAGGATAATGGTTTGTTAATAAAAGATGTGGCCAACATTTATATACAAAATAATAGTATAAAACACAGTGAATAACACTTTCACATACTTCAGAATTTTAACCTTCACTGGGCTGTGCAGTGGTGCAGTGGTTAACATTGTCACCACACAGCAAGAGGTTCTCCGGTTCGATTCTTGGCTGGGATGCCTTCTGTGTGGAGTCTGCATGTCCTCCCTGCATTTGCATGAGTTTCTTCTGGGTACTCTGATTTCCTCCCACATTCCAAAGATGTGTCTGGAGCATTTCTACCCAGGCATCTGCTGAAAATAGGTCTGTCCTAGTCAGACATTCCTGGTCAACAAATGTTAACTAAATAAAAACATAGAAGCCAAGGGAACATATGCATTAGTCTTCACTGCAATTATTACAATTGTTAAATTCCATAAGCTGTATATTACATCCAGTAGACTATTATTCATAAATATTAGCTTGTCTTTGCATAGCACAGTGAGTGCAAACACAGTAGTGAGATAGGTAACAGACTAATGTGGCCAAAGGCAAAAACTCAAAAGATTTTGCTATCAGCCATGTAATTCCATTTCCTATAAGTTAAAGACAGTGCCCAGTGCCAGGCATCATGCAAAGGCTCAACAGAAAGACTGATGACACACAACAATGAAAAGGGAGAGATATGAAGACAGGGATAGAAGCATATAAAAAGATTTTGTTATGGGACAGTTCCGCACATATCTGTGTTGTGTTACTCTTAGGGTTGTCATTATGTTTATTCTTTCAGGCTCTGTACATACAAACGCAAAAGATATGCAGAAATGTGGGCATCTTTTGAAAATCTGTGCACTTTTAAAGGTATTCTTGTCTACAATAAAGGGTTTCCAATCTAGATCAAGAAAGGGTAGGAGAGTAGAGCCATGATGAGAAGATAAAGAGGACAGCAGTGGGTTAATGATATATGTGGCACACAGTTACACACATACTATTAATATGGGCAAACATTACATAAGTGTATGACATACTTCTGGAATAGAACCGTTGACAGTATAAAATAATAGTGTACAGATCAGGGAATTATCTCAGCTCACCAAATAGGGACTCATACATTAGTAAGTTTAAATTACACATTGTAAGGGACACTAACAAGAGGCAGAAGAAAGGAAGTACGTAGGCAGCAGCCTTCATCACAGTTACATAATTTGTAACCTACTTTAAACTGACATCAGCAGCCAACAGACATGGAAGGGAAATTGTAGCGCACTTAATTACATGCATACTATTTTTCAACAGCGCAATGGAATTAAGCATATTTGCATTAATCTATCTTCTTCTTTTCCCGGTTAGGGGTCGCCACAGTGGAACAGTGGTCGACAGAATGATTGGCAGTGGAATTTTACAGTGTTGAGTTGCCAGCCTGGTAGCGCGCACACACACACACACACACACACACACACACACACACACACACACACACACACACACACACACACACACACACACACACAGGGACAATTTTAGAGTGTCCGATCCACCTACAGCATGTCTGTGGGATATGGGAGGAAACCCGAGTACCCAGAGGAAACCCACATGACCACAGGGAGGCAATGCAGACTCAACACAGAAGGCATCCTTGCCAAGAATCAAACCAGAGAACCTCTTGCTGTGATGTGGCAACGCTAACCACTGCACTGCCGCAGCTGCACATGAATCTTACTCTGCTAATGCGGTCTAATGCATACATTTACAGGTTTTTGCCATAAGAAGTGAACTACCATTTAGTCAGTTAGTATTGCTGCTCAGTGCTAGGCATCATGTAAGTACTGAAGTCACAGACAAATAACACAGACGGGGTAGAGAGATAGACAGAGGGACAGGGAGGTAGGGAGCAAATAGATTATGACAGAAGCAGGATAATGGTGACTCAGTACAATATGTTGGCAACAGCTGCACATAAAATAGTATTGTAAAAACAGTCAATAACAGTTTGGCATAGTTATGGCTTACAACTAATGAAATTATGCAAAACTCACGCTATAGATCTGAGCATTATCTCAGCTCATCACAAAGGAATTCCCACTTTACAATGTTAAAATCAGACAGTTGAAGGGGCAGTGACATGTTACTGAAGCAAACAAGGTTGTAGGCATTATTTCTCTGTCATGCTCTGTATGATAATGTATTTGTTACATGCAGCAAGTAGGGGTAGGAGAATAGAAACAAGATTAAGACATGAGTATTATAAGTGGTTTAATAATTCTCCCATTGGGAATGGAATGTGTTTGCAAAGGCTTTATTGTTGCACTATTCAAATACTATGCTATATTTTTCCTAGTCCTGCTAGGGTCAAGAAATGTTGTAACTGAAGAAAAATGCAGAAGTCTGTAGTTAAGCACATGACAGGAATATAAAAAGAAATGAAATAATATTTTGACATACGTCTAGAATTGAACTTTTGACACTATGCCAAAACATCAGTCTACAGATGTGAATTATGTCAACACACCACATAGTAGAAACTTAGTTTATTGCATCCAGCAGTCTAATAACTGTTATAGCTACTGTTTCTACTCTGTATTCCTATAGCACGGTAGGTTCAAGAAAACTTGTGCAAAGATAAGCGTACTATGAGCATTGACCAAACCTCACCAGTTTTTGCCATAGGACGTGAAACAGCATTCACTGTCACTCAGTACAGGTGCATAATGCCAAGCTCTGTGCAAATGCTGAGGAGAAAAAGTGGAGGGGTTTGATAGGCCACGTCTGGCCATATATGTTTGTATTGTGTGTATTTTTATTTTTGACTACATTAAATGTGTAAGAAAGGGGTTGATAGGACAGTAGTGAAAATAGGGGTTAACCAGAGGGGAGGACACAGGGGAAAGAATACAGGAATTTGTAGGGTGGTGGTGGTGTGGTGGGAGAGTACCATACCATAGCTATCCACTTCTTTACAGCAATATGTGTAGAATTGCACACAAAATTTGATGAATTTGGAGAGTCACCACACCAGGAGCGGGTGACAGCAATAGAATAATGTTGTATAGCCAACTGGACTAAATCAAGTGAGTCAAGATGACATATAGGCAAAGCGAAGAGCTATTTATGGGGCATATTTTTTGAGAGAGAAGATTGTTGGGGAAGATGCTTAGGAATTGGAGGGTAGGTTTGGTATCAGGCACAGACATACACAACATACAAGACAGACAGCGATGGACACAAAAGGTTGGGGGACACCATGATTGGGGATAGGTATGGGACATCAGAGATACATCCACATTCAGCTTCATCTCAATGAGAATCTAGTCCTCATCCTCAAAACTGTTATCATTGTCCCCTGAGTCAGTTTTCTGGCTCAGTTCTAGATGTGGCATCAGTTTGGCAGTCCTATGCAGGACCTTTTCAACTCTGCCAAGTTGGGCACTGAAATCCCTCTTCATTATGTCTTCCACTAGCCCTGTCAGCTCCTGATGGGTGACAAAATCACTACCTCCACAAGAATTGCTCCAGGAGGGTATCACTGCACCAGCACCTGTGGCAGAGCTACCTGACACAGGTGGAGTACATAGGGCAGGAGTTGTGGTGGCAATGCTGACATTGTGTGACCCAGATGTGCTGAGTGTCTGTGCTGCCTGTGGATGCACTGATGATCTGAAAAGTATTAGCTGGCTTGCATTCATACCTGATGCATACTTACCCAGTGCCTCTCTGAAACAAGCGAGAGTCTTCTGATGTGCCTCATGACACTGTGCTAGCTCTTCTGAAGCTGTACAGTAGGGAAATAATATATATGAAAGCATTATTAATAACTGCATTGGCTGGATTATCTATGCCATATCACTGAATGGTGATGGGTCTATATACTTACTCAACTGATAAATGTTTTGTGTCTTAAATTTCTCCTCCTATTGGCTCAGGAGGCCCTGCTTGAGCCTCTTCATGACATCGTAATGGTAATAACATTGTTCCCCCAGCACCTGGAATGCCAGTTGCACTGGAGACACCCTTGACCAAGCTACTCCAAGCCTCCACATTATACTGAGACCAAGTATAATCCCCCCTGCAGCACTCTATGACTGTAGAGCTTGATGAGGAGTCCACAAATATCCTGGACTCCTCAACATCCCACGTTTGTGCTGTAAATAGAATAACATCCTCACTTTCACCAGCAGTAGCAGCTGGTGACTTCAAATCAAAAGGGGACTGCAGTAGACAGATGAATGGGCCATGACCAACTAGAAAGGGGTGTGACCAACTGCAAAGGGGTGAAGCTATGTTACAGTGGGATCAACTCAGACCATGCTTTTAAATTTACATAAAATAAGTGCCCAGTCACTACTGCACATGCGGAATAGTCTACCAACATATTACAAACATTGTAAGCAAACATTCAGTTTATACATGAACAGATATAAAATAACATAAATTAAGAATTACTCTTAAACTTGGTAATTATTTTACATTCACCTTAAAGTACAGACATAAAAGTATTACTGTTTTTGCGAAGCTGGAATTACAACAACAGTAAACACCAGGGCCATTTGTTTCATTTGCATATAGCCCCAATCTCCATTGCCTACCCCCAGCCACAGTATCTGATTTAATCTCGCAAGGTTAAAAGCAAAAACAAAACAAAAAAAGATGGTACTGTCATTAAGGTAAGTATTTTTTTTTTTAACATAAACAATACTCAGAGTTCAGCGCTTGTGGACCCCTCCTGCCAAGATATTATATTAAAAAAAGAGAGTCATTAACAGCACCCCAAAACTCATAGACCATTAGAATCTGGTTGACCCTGCAAGTGCATTATGTGAAAAAAGAAAATCATCAACAGTGCGCAAAACACATTGCCTCCCTACTATTTGGTTAACCCTGCCAGGATATTATATTTAAAAAAAAAAAGTCATCATCAGCCCCCAAAACACATAGACCACTAGCATCTGGTTGATCCTGCCATTGTATTATATTAAAAAAGAAATTATCACCATTGCCTCCCTAGTATCTGGTTAACCCTGCCAGGAAAGAAATGCAAGGAATATCTAGCTGGCCCTGCTAAATAAAAAAAAAAAAAACACTCAGAACTTAATTAATGATTTTTTTTGACGAGGTTAATTTCAAAATATTCTCCCTTGCCAAGGAATCCTTGGCTTCTCTTATCTTAAACAGTAATCGGATCAATATTTTAATGATCCATGCTTTCCTTTTTTTCCTGCTCTCTCATCCATCTCTCTCTCTCTCTCACCTTTTCACTTGCAAATTAACTGGTTAAAGTGCAGGAACAGAACGCAAGAGCAACAGGACTAATCAGCAGCCATGTCACATACTCAGATTACGTGACGTGGCTGCTGATTTAGCAGTCCTAGTCGGCTTCTAATTTCCTGAGGTTAAATCCACAATGACTTCTGGGCATCTTTGTTGATGCCTGCAGTCTTCCCAATCCAGGCTATTTAAAAACAGTCTGGTGACAAAAAGATACAGTTTTTTTTCTTTTTCTTTTTAAAGCAGATCTCGAGCACACATGCACGCATGCATGCAGTTCTGAGTTCTGCATAGCATTATATCTTCAGCTTTACACATTAGTTTGCAGTTCAAACTACTACTAGTTTGTAAAACTCACTAATTAAACTTTTTTTCTAATGACAGAATTCAGGGGGGGCTGCAGCCCAGCAGTCTGATACCATGAGCCACCCCTATTCACCAGCCATGTCTACAGAAGTACAGCTAAAATTATATGTCTGAACTGGCACCCAGTTCAGATCTTGTGTGTAACATCCTGTGCGCAAAGACACACAGCCTTGTCAGTTTCATTTGAGAAATTGAAAGGACAAATGTGTCTTGGCAAACACATTGTCAATGATTACATCCGAAAGCAATAAAGGTGTGAAATACGGTAGTGAAATTTGACCATATGTGATGATCAACCTATTTACACATGTTACTACAACTCACTACAATAATAACCTTACTTATATCCACCTACATTTCAACATCCTACCAAAATCTACAAATCACAATTAACCACTCTTCAACCAACCCAAATAGTATATACCTCCCTCTCATCACTCTTATTATTTCATCTCAACTATTTAACAGCTCCTTCAATTAACTTTTCTAATTTAAACATTTGAACTAAAAATACAAGCCAAACCCATCTAATAAATTCCTAAGACTATTTAGTAAACTTTTTCACTTATACCCAGCAACAACTACCTAAGTTATATTAAGTGGAGATATACATCCCAACCCAGGTCTTCCATCCCATAAATATAATGTTTACCATCTGAGTGCACCACTCTCTCCTAACATAAAAAAAATTTCAACATAGTACCTCTGATCTTTTAAATCTAAACATGAAACTTAAAAATCATACTTAACAAAATCCATGAATTTCACACAGCCATTGTTCAATACTCACCAGATATTTCCATTTAACAGAAACGTGGCTAAACTCACACATGCAAGATCATGAAATCTTAACCCAGGGTTATAATATCCAACCAAAAGACAGGATCCATAAATGTGGGGATGGCATCACAATTTTATACAAAAATAATTTCAAACTTGAATGACTAGATATCAGCCCCCCAGACATTTCAGATGTAGAAATACTAATTTCCTGCTTTCAAATAAATCCTAACAAAGCAGATCATCATTATTATTGCCATCTACATCCCCCAGGCAATAATTCAACTATTACTGAAGACCTCCTTAGCTAGTGCTCCTCAAATCTAAGTCAGGAAACCATCATAATGGGAGACTTCAACCTAGACTGGCATACATGGTTGTCTTATAACCCCTCTATGGTTTCACTCAATTAATAGAAAATCTAACCAGATTTCATAAACACAGTAATAAACAATCCATCTTAGACTGAACTCTTACAAATACAATCTCCAATTATTATCAATTAGGCTGTCTTCCAGACTGTCTAAGCAATCACTCGTCACCTACCTACTTAGACGATGCACATGTACCCCTAAAGACACCTTAGATAAATAACTCTGTTATAAAAATCAAAGTTTGTCCTGAAACCTTTATTACATTTCTTCAACAAGTTAACTGCCCCCCCTTAAAACACCTTCACCTAGACAAAGCAGATCAATATTTCAGTGATAAATTCCTCACCATACTAAATAGCCTGCCTCCCCTTAGGTGGATACACATAAAAGCTAGACTCATCTCTTGGCTTTCTACTGACATTAAAATGCTTCTTAAATAAAGACACATAGCATGGCACCATTACCAGATCTCTAAGAACCAAACAACCCTTAAAAGCTAATGCCAGATCTGTAGACTAGCAAAATAACAAATTAAGCATGATAAAAGACAACACTATACAACAATCCAATTAAGGCACCAAAATAATTCTAAAAAATGTGGGGCTCCATCAACCAGTTGCTTAAACCTGGACATTCCACTATCCCAAGCCCATCCAGAACTAACTCCACTGACAATACTGCTGCTCAGTTTAACCAACACTTCATTAACTCGATACTGTCTCTAGTAAAAAATATACCAATTCCCAACTATCAGTTCCTTAACAATTGGAAACAAACCTTGATTCCTTCCAATTTAGTCCCATATAGACCCATAATGTAAGAAAAACTCCTAGCTAAATTCAATCCATCATCCCTTGCTGCTGATCAGCTGCCCAACAAATCCCTTAAACTAGCCACATACATCATTGCATACCCCATATCCCTCCAAATTAACAGGAGTATCACTGTACAATATGTTCCAAAACTCTGGAAAGTATCTTACATAATCCCCTTGCACAAACTTGGCATCTCTATCAATTTTTCTAATTACAGGCCTATTGCCATTCTCTCACACATAGCTAAAATACTTGAAAAATGTGTTCACTCTCAACTACTTGACCATCTCCTTAAAAACCATCTCCTATCCACAACTCAACATGGCTTTCATCCTAAACACAGTACAACAACACCTTAATTAGCTTCATAAACACAGTTAACCAACACAGAAACAACGGTCTACTCACCTTCTCTATCTTAGTTGAATTATCCAATGTCTTTGACACCGTTTCACATCAAAAATGTATCTAAGAGCTAGCCTCCCTTAACCTCTCCCAATACACACTTACCTGGTTCATCACCTACCTAACTGACCATCAAAAGGCAGCGAAGTGGCAAAATGAACTTTCTTCACTCTTACCCATAATGGTGGGGTACTCAAGGGTCTATACTTGAGCCTCTTCTCTTCACCATATTCACAAATAAACTCTGCACAGCCAGTCAACATGCAATAATAGTTCAATGTGCCGATGATTTCTCTCTCATATGCTCTGTTCCCTCCCTTTCTGCTCTCCATCAAAAAAAAAAAAAAAAACAATCTTTTCTTGACATTGAGAAATACCTCTCTAACTCCCAACTTCTATTGAACCCCAGCAAAACAAAGTTAACGCTCTTCTCCAGTAGCAAAAAAAAAAAATAATCACCATGCCCTGTTCACCATCTACTCATCAAATAATACTATCATCAAACCAGTAAATAACACTAAGCTGTTTGGGGGCACTTTGGGGTTGGGAGGGTGGCCTAATGGTTAAGGTGTTTGCCTTACAAACACAAAGTGCAGAGTTTGAGTCTCACAAGGGATAATCGGCTAGGCTTAAAATGGCTCGCAAGGGCAGTTAGCTTACTAATAACCTATGAACCTAAAATATCTCAAATTTGATAAACATCTAGCTCTAACCATTAAGAAGGTTCACTTCAAGCTAGGTTCACTATATAGAACCAAGCCCTTTCTAACTAATTCCACCAGACAAGCCATTTCCAGAACCCACCTACTATCAATACTCCTATATGCTTCACCAATATGCACAAACTTAAGAAAATGAGACTTAAACAAACTTGAATGCTGCTGTAACAAAGTAGCAAGATTTGCTTCCAAACATCCATTAAGATCTCATCACTGCAAAGTCCTATGCCAACTAAACTGGTTAGTGCTACCAAACCTATTAACCTTTAACCAACTAAAACTAGCCCACTCCACCCTGTATCACCCATGCAACTGTCCAGCCATTAGTCACCTCATTCAATCCTACTCCAACAGTAGAACTCTAAGATCCTCCAACAAACTACGTCTGAAAATGATTAAATCAACAATACTCCTGAGGATTCCTTATATTCCAGCATAATAGCAAAGACCTGAAACATTATACCACAGAACATACTTAGCACAAGCAACTCGTCCAAATTCAAATTACTGCTTTTGGAACACCTAAATAACAAATGGCTTTGTTCTTGCTGTAAGCCCAACTAATCATGCTCTTAATATAATTCTTTGTCCCCTCACTTACCATACTCCCCTCCTTTTCACCTCCATTGAACCTTCTGCCCCTACCCATGCATCCGGTTCTACTCCGCTTATACACTGTTGTACTTCTCTTCTGTACTATTTACCACCTCTTAGTTGATTATCAATATTGTACATTTTTGTTTGATCATTGTTGTTCTTTTCTGTCTATTTTTTTTCTTTTCTTTTTGTTTTTTAGTATTGCTCTCTGAATTATCTGCAATATCATTCCTTTATGTAACATACATTATGTAATTTACATTAACTATCTATTGTTCAAATATTGCATGAGTGTATCACTGTATTTTAATACTTAATTACAGATACTGGGGAGCTTTTCTCCCCAGGCATATGCTGAAATCAGGTCATTTTAAGCCCAGTTGGACTTTCTTAATAAACAAATGGAAATAAATAAATAAATAAAAACTGAAATGCTTTATGGTGTTTGTTATAATCTTTGCTGGTTGTATGCAGAATGGAATGAGTTGTGACATACTGGACTGTTTCGACTTACACATTGGTAAAACTGAGTAGTACCACAATGGACTCAAACCCATGAGAAAAAGAAGTATACAATGTTAACTGTTGCTTATTACTGCCGGTGCCACAAGAGAACATCTGTTTTTAAGTGTTAATTTGAGAAATACTAATTTAAAAATGAATGGAGATGTACTTAAGAGATGTCTGTATGTTTCTCATTTTAAGTAATCTTGTTACTGCATTTCTATGTAAAAAGCCAGAGTTCTGGTTCTTTGCATGACCTGAGTAATACATGTTGGGGTATGTTACATACATGCAACACAAGACATATTGTCCTAAATACATAGTTATGATATGTGATGACTCATAATAATTATAATACAATTATTATGCACATCATACCTATGCAAGTGTATTTTAAATTAACTATCATCAATGTCATGTCTAACATACTTTATGCATATTAACTTGGACTTAACAAGCATTAAGGGTACATTTTTTGCAAAATCATATTTATGAGGCTTGTTTTTATTTAGTGTTACATTCCTAATCAAAAGTTGGTGACAAATGGCATTCTGACCCTCTCAGTAAAAGTTTCTGTAAACTGGATTTGAACCCTCCATTACCAATCTCTCTCTAAACTCACTTCAATTACACTTTGTGTCAGATCAGCAGCAGGCAAATGCATTTTCTTCATTGAGTTCTGTTCAGAGTGCTGACAGCAGTGCAATGGCACCAGGCTCATTTGCTCTACTGAGACAGCTCAAATTAAAATTTTCATTTTTGCTTTTAGACATGAAACATTGCCATGCACTGACAAGCAGCACACAAATTCCAAAGGCAAAAAAATAAATAAATAAACAAAGATATAAATTTGTAATTAAAAAATACTAGGCTATTAATAATACTTTGAAAATCGGGTTACCACATCAGAACTTGCATTTGTGTTCCATATCATCAGGTATTCAGGTAATGTCAATTATTCAGAAAGAAGACACACATAATCTCAAAATTTGAAACTAGCAACTGCTGTTATAAAATGAGACAATCACAGCTGCCCCAAATTGTAGATCCAAAAAGCACAGATGTTTTATAACAGTAATAACAAAAGGACACACATAATGTTACATCATCCCATTTGTGAGTCACCAAATAGAAGTCATAATCACATGCTTTGAAAGGAAAATATATTACTATCATAATTAATAATTAGGCTATATGGATAAGTAATCTCTAATATATTCTACCTATTTCCATCATATTCATCTTTTTAGTAAATGTATGTTCTCACACTTTACAAACTATCATTTCAGAGGAAGAATAGTGTGATAAAATATTGCAAACAGCAATTCACACAAATTATAGGAAGCATATTCAGCATTTATCATACAGACTTAGGGGGATGAATTTATATCCCAAAATGTGTGTCAATACTTCATCTGACACCATAAGCAAAAGTATCCATATTAAAGATATGAATCCACCAGAAACTCTGCTTTTGCACCCTCCTTCATGCATTTACAACTTGTGCCACAAACATCTTTAGCTGGGAGGTACAGTTTCTTCACTCAGTATTGTCCAGCGTGATGATGGTCACTCACCAGTGCCAGGCTCATCTGTGCTACAAAAGGCAGCTTAAATTAAAATGTTCATGTTTGGCTTCAGCCGTGAACCATATTTGCATAATGCCAAGGGGTGCACAAATGAAAAAGGCAAAAAAAATTGAAAGGGAAATAAAAACAATCAAAGTGTATATGTAGGAATGAAAATTGCTGTTGGTTAGCATTACTACTTAAGAGACATGTTGATGCAATGCATCATATGCAATACAGTTTTTTACATGTCATGTTACTGTTTTTGTGTTGTCATAATTTACAAAATGCCATACTTCACCTCATGCATGTCACATGTTATTAATACTGAGAAAAGGTACGTTTCCATCAACAACATATTCATAGAGAAAAATGTGTGCCAATAGTTCTTCTGAACCACTCATTGAAAGTATATGTGAAATAGATTTGAACCCTGCAATACCTGTTTGCTTTCTCTAAACTCAGGGCAGTTACACAGTTTGGCAAAGAGGTAGGTAGTAGATAGATACATTTTCTTCAATCAGTACTATCCAGAGTACTGACAACAATACAGCAGCAGCACACCAGTACAGCAACGCACCAGCACAAGGCTCGTTTGCTCTACTGAAGGCAGACCACATTAACATTTTCATTTTTTGCCTTGAGAAGTGAAGCATTGTTCACTGCTAGTGACTACAGTAATTCTTTATTTTGCAATACCAAGCAGCACTCCAAGGATGATGCAAAAAATATTTTTAGCATCTTTTTGTGTTGTTCTCTCTCTACTTTAGCTGTCTTATAAGAATAGAATATGCTCATTAATAATGGCACACAAACATCAACACATCTAGATTTGAACCTTGATACCATGGCATGTACATGACACATTTCAGAATATTTTCACTATTTGCCACAGACAGATTTATGAAGAAGAGAAGGCAGATTACATATACCCAAGAGTTTGCATTGCATCACTTTACATTAAAGGTCTTTTATTACAGTTGTCCTTTACACATTCCAAATAGATTCATAGATGATTGGTATATGCAACAGTTAAGCTAATAACAAATCACATTAGCAAAAAGTGTTTTCATCAATGGATTTTTTATTGACCTTTCTTTTGTTAGCATTATTCCCCTTTTTATGCTACTAGGACATAAGTGCAATGTCATTTGCATTTATTTTGACATGTTTTTATTAAACTGTTATGCACGTCATATGATTTACAGAAAACAGTTTGTTACTCAGAGGCACAGTTGTATCATAAGCATTTATAGGTTCATAGGTTCATAGGTAGGTACTAGGCTATCGGCCCTGGGGCCTATACAAGCCCAGCCAAAAAGTTACCCTGGCTTTTGCCACCCCAGAAAATTATTTTCCTGTGCCACTGTCGAGCAGAGCCACAGAGGTGATCCCCGGGGTGAATTTCCTATTTCCCATCCAATCGTCAAGATTTTTCTTGAAGAGTGCTAATGAGGAGCTTTGTTTGATATAGATAGGTAGTTTATTCCAGAGTATGGGAAATCTCTGGGACAGGAATCTATCCCTCCAGCATGTTCTGTTTATTGTGGTGACAAGGTTGAGGTCCCTAGAGCGTGTAACTCGGAGGGATTGGGATTTCTTTAAGTGGAGCATGTCCAACAGCTCTGGGTTTGACATAGCTTTGTATGTTAGGCAGAGATCCCCTCTGAGTAGGCGATATGTGACAGAGTGAAGCTGGAGTTTTCTGAGACGGTCTGCATAGGTCATCTGTTTGAGGCCAGTAATCCTCTTTGTGAGGTATTACTGCGACCTTTCCAGTTGTTGTAGATGTCTTGTGAGGTACATACCAAAAGGGGCATTGTACTCTATAATGGGTCTAATGAGTGATGAGTAGAGGGGAACAATGACCTTTTTTTCTGGATGAGAAACCTTTAGTGATGAGGTGTGCCACATAGAAGGATTTCCTGACTACTGTGGCGATGTGATTATCAAAGTAGAGACTACTGTCCACCTGTGTCCCAAGGTCTCTTATCACACTTTCGGTGTTAAGTATACTGCCACCTATGTTATAGTTCATGGGTGCAGAGTTTTTACCAAAGGTGATGACAATGCACTTTTTGGCATTGAGCTTGAGGCCATGGCTTTGACACCAGGCATCTGTCTCAGTGAGGCCCTTTTGTAGGATGTCCACATTGTTAGGAGTTTCGATTATGGCTCCTAGTTTTCAATCATCTGCGAACTTTATTAGCCAAAGAACTTCTGTGTTAGCCTGTACTTCAGAGAAGTAGATACCAAACAGGAGAGGACCCAGGACTGAACCCTGTGGTACTCCACTTGTCACTGGTCTGAAGTCGGATTTGGAGTCTGTTACTTTCACAGTGTGGGTTATGTCAGTTAGCCAGTTGGCAACCCATCTTGTGACATAGGGATTTATGCCTAGTTTAGTGAGTTTATCTATAATTCCAGAGTGAGGGATGGTGTTGAAAGCCTTGGCAAGATTTAGATAGGCTGTGTGAACCACCTTACCCTTGTCTATGGCTTTGGTGACTGCTTCAAAGAAGTCTATCAGGTTTAGGAGACATGATCTGCCTTTTACAAACCCGAACTGGGTGGGATCCAGAGTTTGGAGATTACCAATGTCTTTGTTTATAAGTTCCATGATGATACATTCCATGGCCTTACAGACCAAGCTCATCAGGCTAATGGGGCGGTAGTTCCCAGGGTCCATGGTGGCTCCCCCTTGTGGAGTGGGATAACCATTGCTGTGCACCATTCAGCAGGCACAAAGCCTGAGGTGAGGCTATGATTGAACATGGTACTTAGGTGGGGTGCCAGTTCGTTCTGTAGTTCATGTAGAACGCCGCCTGGGATGTTGTCTGGTCCCATGGATGCTGTGTTCTTGGCTTTGAAGAGTGTGGTTTTTACCTGTGCAGCTGTGATTACAGGAACTTTGCATTCTTCCGGTATAGAGATGGGCTCTTTAGGGGGTGAGAGGGGGATAAAGTTAGCACTGAACCTATCTGCCAGGATGTTGGCAATATCAGTTGGGTCTGCACATTTAGTGCCATTGTGCTGTAACTCAGAGCAGATCTGAGTGTTGCCATTGAGATTCTTGACATAGCTATAGAATGCTTTGTGGTTGTCTTTAGAATCAGTGGCAATTTTGTTTTCGTAACTAGCTTTGGAGGATTTTATCAGGGATCGCAGCTTCTTACTGAGGCTGACCAGGGAGCTCCTCCACTTGTGGGATTTTACTCTCTTTTGCAAGAGTTTCTTCCTTCTGTTGTACAGTTTCTTTATGGCAGAGGACTTACCAGATTGGCTTCCTTTTTTTGGAGGATAGCGCCTTGGTTCTGTTTGGGATAGCACGATCCATGCACTCATGTAAGTGCTTATAAAGTGCAATTGTGTAGGATTCAGTAGTCATAACTGTATTGTCCATCTGCATGGGTGTCATGAAGTTCACCACTTCTGTCTTAAGAAGCATGAAGTTGGCTTTGGAGAATTTTTTTACCATGGTTTACTTAATGGGGGGGGGGTGGAGGCAGGATGTGGATATCTAGGGTAATTAGCTTATGGTCAGATTGGACCAATGAGGCATTGACTTCAGGTGTGGAACACTGCTCACTCATATTGGTAATGACTACATCTAGGATCTTGTTGCCCCTGGTGGGAGTGTGGATAAGTTGATCCAGGGCATTGGAGTTTATGAATTCCAGAAAGCGTTGAGCGAAGGAGCTGGTACATGAGTAGTTTTCCCAGTTAATGGTCGGGTAGTAGAAATCGTCCATTATTACGGTGTTTGGTTGAACCCTAATATTTTCCAGTACATCAAGAAAATAGGAGTGGGAATCCTGGGGCATGGTGGGTGATATGTAGCAAGCTACAATTTGGATTGCAGTTTTGCCCAGAGTTAGTTGCACTTGGATAACCTCGCCTGCATTATGCTGAGCAACTAGCCTGGAGGTGTAGATATCCTTAATGAATATGGACACACCTCTGCCTTTGGTGTTCCGGTCCAGGTTACATGGCCGAAAAGTGTGGTATGAGTTATAGCCTGGTAGTGCAGGGGTGCTCTCTGGAGCCTTGAACCAGGTCTCAGTCACTGCACAGATATCAATGTTCTCCATTTTAAGGAGTGCCTCAAGTGATTGCATTTTGAGATTTAGACTTCTAGCATTGAGTAGCATCACCCTCAGTTTTTGCTTGCCTGTTCCTGTTACGGTGGTGAATTTGTCATTTGAACCTTGCCTAATAAAGGCACTATAGGGGCAGCAAGAACATTAGCCAGTATCCAGAATCCCAGGGGTGAAAGGTGTAGGCAATCTCTGGCAAAGTATTGTGGTCTGTCGACCATGTCATCCCAGGCAGACAGATACTGGATCCATTTAGAATGGCACCAGAAGCTTAACCAAGTGTTGAAGTTAATCATTTTGTCCTTGTACTGTGGCATCATTCTGGGTGATGGCAGAATGGTGCTCAGGGCTAGGGTCATACCTGCCTGGGCTACAAGATCAGAGTGCTCTTCCATGTCTCTTTTCATGCAGTCCACAGAGGTACATCTCAGGTTGTTCACACCAACATGGACAATGACAGAGTCATATTTGTACTTGTTGTGGAGTTACCTGAGTGCATGGGTTATGTGGCGGATCCTGGCACCCGACAGGCAGCTGACAGTAACCTTCTCCTTGTTTAGCCTGGTGAGTGGGACATCAATGTGCCTGACTATAGAGTCACCTATGACTAGTGTGTTGGATACGTTGTTTTGCCTTATTGGCTGTGGTTGAGTGGCACACTGAGTCTGCGGGCTATGTGTCATTTGGGTTGTGTTGGGGGGGTGGAGGTTGCTTGCATTTCTGCTTTGGAGGTCTCTGTTGCTTCAGCAGGTTATTATTGAGAGCCTCCGCAAATGTTTTTGTGTTTCTATGTGTGGATTTTGGTGGTGTAGATTTAGTGAGACTATGTGATGAGCGTGGTGGGGTGCAAGTGTTTACCTTCTCCTCTTGACTGTCAAGTTCAGTCTCGATTGGAGAGAGCTTTACCTCCAGTTTGGCTAGATAAGTGCATCTCTCACAGGTTGTAGTGTTGGGTGGTAGGAGGACAGGGTTGTCTGTGTACATGAAGCATTTTCTACATTGCCCCAAGATGCCCAGATTCATCAGATAGGAGAGAAAACTGGGAGCTGACCCTTGGACATGCCTGAATAAAAAAAATATTTTCCTCTAGATAAGTGAGGAAAGTGTGTACAAGAGCTGTTTTGCTCTAAACAAGTGAGGAAAGTAAGTACCAAAACTGTTTTCCTCTAGGTAATGAGGAAGGTTGAGTGCTGTAGTAATTGTAGGTTATTTAGTGCTTACAAGTTCTGAACAAGTGCTGATCACGAATAAGCAAATTCAAGTGCTAAAAGTAAGAATCTGTATCTGGACTAAACTAGTTACAGGAAAGGGGGGAAACAAGTGCAAATGTGGGCTTTTAAATCAGAAAGTTGAGAGAGATGGAAAAACTGCCCAAACGGCCAATAACTACAATATCTGGGCCAGAACCACTCCTTATGTGGTAGATAGGTTACCTAGTGCTTACCACTCCCACTGATAAGCTAGAAGGCTTCCCTCCAACACAGAAAGCTTGGGGGGGGCTCAGAAGCTTACATATAGTCCTGGATACAGAAAATCTGAATCTGGACTACACTAGTTACAGGAAAGGTATTATACACACACACACACACACACACACACACACACACACATATATATATATATATATATATATATATTGAAAATAGTCGACAGTCGGATAAGGTCGAACACGGATGTCGAAGACATAATAATCAATCTAGGAACGGTTTTAACATGGGTCGAGGTAAAGAAGATGTTTGTAGTAGGGAATAATACTGAACACCTACCTCGACCCATGTTAAAACCGTTCCTAGATTGATTATTTTGTCTTCGACATCCTTGTTTACGACCTTATACGTTCGACTATCCGACTGTCGCCCAAGTGCCGTTCGCATTTTCAATAGTAAACCATATATATATATATATATATATATATATATATATATATATATATATATATATATATATATATATATATATATGTATATATACAGAAAAGTAGCTAAAACAGCAGTCAAAACAATTCAAATGCAGTTCAAGCTAGCACGCTTGAGTATGTAGCAATGTTAGACCAAACAGTTTAAAAATGCAATTTAATTAAAAATGACTAAAAACAATGCAGAAGGAGTATATTAGGTAGAATGAGGTAAAGAGATGGGACTGGGAGGAGTGTCCCAGATCAAATCTACAGTGGGGGCGGGCAACTGCAAAAACCTCCAAATTTAAACAACAACACAGGAATAGAGAGGGTGGGTATGGGAAAACCAACACCTTCAGCAAAGATCTGAAAAACTATACAGTGAAGCAAAAATAACAGTGCACAACTCTGAAATCAGCCAGCAATGATATAAAATTAGTCAAACAACAATTACCAGTACACAACTCTGAAGTGCCAGAAAGATATACTCAGCTCTGTATATCTCCAGATAGTTTGAAGAGCACTCTTTCAGGACACAGGAAGGCTCCAGCAATGATATACAGATTGTTTTTACTAAGAGGGTCTAATTTTATGCAAGTAATCCTTGAGATAGTCAGATAACACACAGGATGTAAAACCAGTTATACCAACTTAAGACACAGAGAAATAGAGGGGGGGGGGAACACTTCAGCAGAGATCTGAAAAACTATACAGTGAAGCAAAAGTAACAGTGCACAACTCTGAAGTCAGCCAGCAATGATATAAAATTAGTCAAACAACAATTACCAGTACACAACTCTGAAGTGCCAGAAAGATATACTCAGCTTTGTATATCTCCAGATAGTTTGAAGAGCACTCTTTCAGGACACAGGAAGGCTCCAGCAATGATATGCAGATTGTTTTTACTAAGAGGGTCTAATTTTATGCAAGTAATCCTTGAGATGGTCAGATAACACACAGGATGTAAAACCAGTTATACCAACTTAAGACACAAAGAAATAGGGGCGGGGGAAAAACACTTCAGCAGAGATATGAAAAACTATACAGTGAAGCAAAAATAACAGTGCACAACTCTGAAGTCAGCCAGCAATGATATAAAATTAGTCAAACAACAATTACCAGTACACAACTCTGAAGTGCCAGAAAAATATACTCAGCTCTGTATATCTCCAGATAGTTTGAAGAGCACTCTTTCAGGACACAGGAAGGCTTCAGCAATGATATGCAGTAATACAAATATTATAGCTTCCTCCTAAGTCGTCAATGTAATGCCCTAACTTTTTGTTAAGTCTATTCTCTTTAACACACCCTTAGTAAGTGTACATCAAAGTGACAGGAGAGTGAAAAACATAATTATTCCTGCAGTTACACTAATCATTCACACTTCCAAGCCCTTGGCAAATAATACGTCTCAATGCTCTTTCTTGCACCACTCGGACATGTACACAGAAATGCATAATTCCTTGCACCATGTTTATCTTCCCAGCACTTAGTGCAGATTGTGATATTCATGAATGGTAATGATTTGACACCTTATATGTATATTTGCAGTTCTCACAGGGCTGAATCTGCACTATATAAGCTAGTCATGTGGGTAAGGCCCATGATGTCGTAATAGGGGAAACTGGATCCACACGTTTCGATACTGCTGTTTGACTTCCAATACTTTTGTCTATTTTCAGAACTGATTTTCTGTAAAGGTGTTTTGCTCCTT